>NC_139912.1:24938976-24981476 GCF_905171665.1 Trachurus trachurus | reverse complement strand
CACACACACACACACACACACACACACACACACACACACACACACACACACACACACACACACACACACACACACACACACACACACACACACACACACATCAATACAAACTGGACATATTGCTTCATGATATGCGCTGGTCCAATATTCCAGGTCTAATAAACCTCAGATACATCAACTCAATAAACAAGATAAGGAAAACACACACAGATAAATCGGCAATGCTAAAGATAACAAGTCTGGGTGGAAAACAAAGAGTCTATTTCTGCTGTGGTGACTAATCTGAATCTGAGTCCATATGTGACTGAAAACACCATGAAGCACAGAAGAAAGAAAGACCAGCAGAGAGATGCCAGGCGACAAGCAGTGGGTTTTCAAAATGACTTTTCCATGTGAAACTTCCCTCGGCACCGCTGAGGACACAAACAAACCTGTATCAATGCAAGAGCCGCTGTGCCACTGCAACACGCAAATTAATGTCTTGAAAGGTTAAAAGCATCCAGAATAGAAAATAACCTGTATGATACAGCAGGCAGACTGTGGTCTGAGACGATGAAATGTGGCCAGACAGTCGATTCGCTGAATGTGTATATCTAGCTTCTATCAGCACCACGGTATCAGGGAAACCTCACAAAACAAAACAAAGCCGCATATAAGAACCTTGATCCCTCGTCCTTCTTTTTGAAACAGAACTTGCCGACAAAGTCAAAATCAAAAGGACTGCAGCTGCACACAGCATCAGTGAGGATTACAAATGAACTCAATGTGGTTCGACATCTGTCAGTGTCATCCAGTTTCTACCTGATGCAATTTCACATTGTATTTAAAGGTGTTGTAGTCAACTTGTGTACATTTGATCACACCAGCCTGGATGTAGGGCTGGGCGATATAGCGATAACGATCGCAAAATAACTTTTCCTCTATCAATCATATGGCTGTGTGGCTCACCTTAGAGAATAACTGATAACAGTTGAGTCAATCTATAGCTATATATGATTATGATATATCTTCAAATCTGACTGAAATCGTGATATATAGCCTATCGATATCGACTGATATGAAAAATATTATTGTGATAGGATTTTTTCTCATATTGCCCAGCCCTACCTGGATGTCAGATTACACAATGATTCATAACATATTAATATTACATGTGTCCTATCAAAGCACAGGTGGGACTCTGAGCAAACATTCATACCAGAGCCTATATGGTTCTAATCCCCTCACTTCCTGTTTGAAGTATCAAAGACTCATTTTGCCGCCTGCTACTCTTCCTCTTCTGTTTACAGTCAGGTTCTAGTGTGTAAAAATAAAAGTTTACAGGTGAATTCGCAAGATTTGATTCATTTCAAAACAACCACATGGTTCATTTCTCATCAAACAATGAACAAACGATTTCTGAGTCACATAAAGAAGCAGCAACCTGCCAACCACAATCCACAAAACCACAATGAGCTGGAAGGAGCTAAAAGCTGCTAAAAGCAGTTGATGATGAGCCTGAGTGCTAACCAAAAATATAATACCAAGAATACAGTATAATGGAGCTCTGAGGGTGTCTTATGGAGGCCTAACACACCATGTCCAGACTTCTAGTGCCACACAACTAGTGTGATGGGTGTAGAAAAGAAAATGACTAAGGTGCTTTAATTCTCTCTTTCAAATATCTGTGTAAAATGTAATATTTTATGCCACTAAATGGGGACATTTTGTAGTGCAAATACATTTTTCATCTACTTGTGTATCTGCAACCAGTGAATTTGCCTTTTTTGGAACACTGGTGAAACATGGAAGGGATGACTCAAAGTACCTAGTATCTGTCATCACAGATGTCAGGCCAATGTGTGTGAGGATTATGAATGAAAAGGAAATGTGAATATTTTTTTTGCAAGTCGATTTACGTCCCTAAGTGTTCTGCTTGTTTCCCTAAAATTAGGGGCCACTGTGCCCCTAGTGATAAATAATAGTCTGGAGCCCTGTCAGTTTTACATCAACATAAACAGTAAAAAACAATGAAGACATGTCATTTATATGTCGCATCTCCTACTCTTCATATCAGCGACCTGTGTGTAGCGTTGGTGTACATTTACATTTAAATAGAGGTCTTACTCTCCTGGCTTTTCATGCACTTCTCAGTATCACATCTGCCACTGCAGGACTGAGCGTGTGTGTGTGTGTGTGTGTGTGTGTCCGTGCTTAGCAACAGACCACGAATATTCTTGGAAACATGTGGCGCAAGAGGAGAGAACTGGGCATGCTCAGATGTTCTCAACAGGTCGCTGAGCACGGTGCTACAGGTACCTGCTTCTCTTTTGTCTGAGCTTTTTTTCCTCCACTTCTTCTTTCCCTTTGCATCTTTACTGATCCATCCAATTTCAGTTCATTTGTTACACAGCATGAAGAAAACCACATGCTTGCACAAACCCCCCCTCATCTCTCACACACATGCACATACACACACACACATACACATAGTGAAGGGGAGCATCAGCAGCTTGTATTCTCTCTCTCTGCTGCTCTAAGAGGGCTGCCCTAATTCTTCTTGACAAGGGCTGGGAGAGCCAAGAGAACATCTCAGCACACACACACTGATACACACACACACACATGCTAAAATATGCCATGCCGCTATCCCTTTACACACAGACATGTGCAACAAAATACACATCAGTCATGGACAACACACAGCCACGCATCTGTGCCAGTGGCATTTTACCTTAATTGCCTCTGTCACCGCTTTCAGTGCAGTTTAGTCCAAGTCGCCTAGTTTCCTCCATCAACACATGACTGGAAGAGCTCAGTACTGTCTGGGCTGGCTGCTTCACATACAGATATGACAGAACGATCTTATTCCTCTGTGTTTGTTGTTAATGTTTAGAATCATTTTCATGCTCAGTCATGGAGTATATACTGTAATGTCAGGACGTGGCGTGTTAAATGGGACATTCTCAAACAGTCAGTGTTTATGTGTGTGTGTGTGTGTGTGTGTGTGTGTGTGTGTGTGTGTGTGTGTGTGTGTGTGTGTGTGTGTGTGTATGGGTGGTTTTGCGATTGTGTCTGCACATGTCTGTCTCTGTGAATAACCCTGTTACAGACCGACAGAGTGAGTGTGTAAGTGCACGTGCGTGCACGTTTGTGTAACGGTTGTGACGAGGTTACTCTGAGCTATCGTCGGCGACAACAGGGCAAGGGGATGAGAGAGAGACGGAGGGAGAGAGGGAGGGAGGAAGATGGAGGTATTTCTCTTTCTATCTCCGACTCCCCTCGCTCCTTACCCTTCTTTTTTCTCACATGTGTGCATGCGGCCTTCCTACCATGTTATCAGCAGGACACCAAGTGTGTGTTTGTGTATGTGAGAGAAGGAGACAGGCGTGCTTGTAGTGTGCAGGGCGAGGCCATGGGCTTCTACATGAGGGAGGGAGACAGACGGGGTTGGTGGGAGGCAGCATCACAGGCTGGAAACACGGCTGTGAGGGTGATTTACTGTATGTCAAGTAATCTTACTTGTCATATAGTCTAAATCTGTGTTGCAAATGTCAATCTGAGAGCTCATTGTGAAGCGACGTGCCTCTCTTTTTGTGAAACAGCAGAGGAAAAAAAATATCTCATCAGATGCAGCCTATTCTCCATCCAGATATCTCATCCAAAAATGTCCCAAAAAAACAAAAATCAAATTGGGCTGGCAGAATTTATAGGAGATGTTTTGATTCCTTTATTATGGCTTCATGGCCCACGGGACGCAATCTACATCAGTATGAAAATAAAATGTCAGAGCATCAAAATGTGAGCGTATTTAATGTGTGTCTCTTGTGCTGAAAATGTCATCAGCTGTTTGACTGATGGGAGGCACAGCGGCGCAAATTCCTGCCAGTGTGAGTGCACGACGAGGGTTTAAATGCTTTTAAACACGTGTGTGCTTGTGTTACTGTATGTATATTACGTCTGTGTAGGGATGGGTACCGAAATTCGGTACTTTTTTGGTACCGACCGAATTCCCACCAAAGTACCGAGTATCGATTCACATAAAGTCAATCGGTACCACATTTCGGTACCTGAACGCACCTTCGTCGTGCGGCAGTCTGCATGAGCCCCGCACACTCGCGCCCGCCCCCCTTCTCTCTCTCTCTCTCTCTCTCTCTCTCTCTCTCTCTCTCTGAAATGAGACGCGGAGAAGCGGTAGAGCCAGCCCGTCGTTTTAAATCACTACCTGAAAAACAGCCGTCCGTCATTTAACGTGAGGAACGGACTGTTGTGACAATCTGTACCGAAGCGGTCCGGTCCCGAGTCCCGCTTCTCATCACAGCGGCGCCATTCAAGTCCTCGTCACGTAATGAGAGCACATCTATGACCTAAACGAGGATGAAGTCTCCCCCTCTCCTCTCGTCAAAACGTGAAGTCCACATGTTGCAGAGTTTGCACTGCAGTTTCAGTTGTTTTTTTATTTGACAAAGTTTCACACAGAGCTTTCTGATGGCTGTAGGAGTCTTTCCATGTTTCTCCTCAGTAAAAACGGACATTTTTTTCAGACAAGACGATAGTCTCATATACTTTTTTTTTTTTTTTTTTTCATTGAATGACTATTCCATTATATGAAAATCATTGCCCATCCCTAAAACATAAAATACTCTTAAAGGCTGAGGAGTTGTGATGTTAAGAGGTAAATATTAAAATTTTAGACATTTTGAGTTTTTTTTTTTTTTTTTTTAATTACCACACACACAAAAAGTACCGAAAACAGGTACCGATTGGTACCGATATCGGTTCCCAGGTACCGAGTATCGATACCGTATCGATTCAAATGCGAAAGGTACCCATCCCTACGTCTGTGCATGTCAGCCCATAAGCAATCCTTCACTTCCACTGCTCCCCGGGGGTCCTGTTCAACATCTTTGTCGTTATTGATGAATTAATTTGCTATTGCGCCTTCAGCACATTCTCTGATGGTCCGCTGAGTGGAGCTTTCAACGCCTGTTTGACCCTGAGGTCAACAGGTCTCGCTGCATATTTATTCTCCAGGAATATCTTAAAGGGATAGTTCAACATTTTGGCAAATTGGCCCCAATCAAGAAATAACCAAGAAATCCCATGAGCCTCTGCAGCGTAGCTCTGAGCAGCTCGTGGCTCTGCTCCGCTGTTCTAAAAATAGCTTGCACCGACAAATAAAGGTAACAAACCTACTGCTATGACTATAGGGATTATGGCAAAGGGCCAATTTGAACTATCCCTTTAAGAGGAACACAGAAGAACCTCCACAAGACCAAGCCGATCAAATACGATTAACGATTTTTAACCATTCATCAGTCCCACTATTTTGTCTTAACAAGACCCCCTTATTCTGACACCTTTGCTTGTTTACGCTGAACCAGACAAGCTGGCACATTGCTGTGTGTGATTTTAAATAAAGTGTTGATGTCTCAGCAGTCAGAGTGGTGGCGGTTGCATATGTCTCTCCATGCTTTCACACAGATGTCACTCTAACTCTTTGACCTCCTGCCTTTCCGCCTTGAACAGGCTAGGTAGAAGGGGTTTATTTGCCTGTGAGTGGCTGATGTGGAAGGTATTTGTGTATGTATGTGGGTCTCACTGTGCGTGTGTGTGTATGTCCTTGAGTCCATGTTTTATTACCTGCATTTAAAATAACACCACACCTGTCTAACCTTGAGAGTAAGGCCGATGGGTACACCTATTACCCCTATATGTATTACTTCTGCATGTAGCAGCAGAGTGGTACACAACTGATTTGTGTGTGTGTGTGTGTGTTTGTGTGAGCGAGGGAGCGCACATGTGTTTGTGTAGCCCTTGACCTTTGCCAATGACTCGCTCTCCCTCTCTGTCAGATCTTTATCAATCCATTTTCTCGCCACAGCTCTACAGCTTGATGTATGGATCAGAGGCATTGTAAGTGTGTGGCTTGTGTGTGTGTGTGTGTGTGTGTGTGTGTGTGTGTGTGTGTGTGTGTGTGTGTGTGTGTGTGTGTGTGTGTGTGTGTGTACAGTGCAATTAAGCAGACATAGACACACATAAGTCCTGACACGGTGCACATGCGTCTGGTGACTTATGTAGAAAAACTCCCCGCGGTGAGCACACAACAGAACGAAGGAGGTCGATAGTAATTTCCTCAGAGTGCATAAATCTTTACTGACCTGAGCAGAAAAAAAACCCAAACCTGATTAGAGAACAGGACTCGGGCCTCTAACCCGCACAAAAAACTCTCCTAGATGCACATAACGACACTCCAAAAGCACACTCATGATCCAGACAGAGGTAATGCAAGGCAGACAAGACAATAGCATCAATTCATAGCAGCTCAGAAAGGGTTTTTTTCTCCAATACAGCTTTGTCTCACTGATTGCCAGCACCACGCATTGTCATCCAAAATCATTTGTACCCCCTGCTGCTCGGAACCACGTGTAAACACAGAGAAAAAAAGTTATCGGCCGTCGTCGTGTCATCGCGCACACTCGCACACACCCCTTTTGTGCTTTTGGCTGGCATTGAACCGGCGCCCAGCAGGCAACCCATGTCTTCCCTTCAAAGTGATGGCTGTCAGCGACGTCTTCAATAAGAGAACCATTATGTGAGCTCTTTGGGGGCCAAAAAGGTCAACGCAATCACTTCCCCACAGACGAGTGGGAGTGAGCGACCTGAAAATAGATAGCGGGTTGGTCCTGAGTTGTGATGTTAAAGGGCGGGGTCGCAAGGTAAGTGGCTCAAACGGAGGCAGCAAAATAGAAGGCGGCGTGATAAAGATTTCCTGTAGCTGCGGAGAAATATCAATAGCGAGATTTAAAATGTGAATCAGCACGATCAATGGTGTGAAGTCCATGGGGGGCCATGTGACCCTCGAGGAATCTGAGAGTCTCATCCATTAGCTTTACTTTATCTCTTAAAGCAGAAGTAAGCGGAATGTTTGTGTTAATATAAGTCTTAAATAGTTGTATCTTCCGACAGCAATCACTTCTATAGAGTGTTTGGTCTGAAACACGGGTCTGTCAGTCACTCTGCTCTGCTGTAAGCCCAGGAGAAAACTTTCCTTGTATCCTACAACCTTTATCCAATGAGGAGAGAGAACGGCATAAAGGGGCGGTCCTCTCTGTGTGTGCAGCCAAGGGATGCGCGTGAATGTGGTGACGTAGGGACAAGGGCAGGGACTGCTAACTCCATCGGCTGACAGGAAGTTAGCCAAAACCACTGGATCGCTTACTTCTGCTTTAAAGAAATGCAGTGACACTAAATACTCTGCTGATACCAGTCGTGACTGGTGCAGTCGATGATGAACGATAACAATTCTGGGGGAATCAGTGTCAGTAAGAAAGGCACCAAAGTGTAACTTTTTAATCTGCTTTTAATGCTCTCTTTGGGATTATTTTTTTAAGGATGTGATGTGTGAGTATGTTCTCATTATGACAGCAGTGGTATAGAGTCCAAATGAAAGCTACTTCCTTTAATCTTGGCTCAATAGTCCAAAGTCTGTGTGTGCTAAGATCCAGCTTTACACAGCCTACATTTATCTAGCCTACTTTTCATCCTTTTCTTGGCTCTGGCCCAATAACTTAAAGTGTCTTCTATCTGCTTCCCAAGCAGAGATTCAAACATAATCATTGTTTTTATTTTTGGAAATCTCACAATCTTGTAATAAAACCACTTCTTAGATCTCACTAATTTTCATAGTCAATCTGGAGACTAAAATTCATGGTAGCAGTTAATGGGTTTTTTCTTAATTGGTGCAGAGTTAACTTTGTACATGGGGTCCAACGTGGAACTCTTTTCAACAGTCCACCTTGTCTGCTATCAACTGCTCTCCAAAGTGGATTTAAAAATGGTTTGAATTGAGCATGGTTTGATCATCACACACTTATGGCCTCACCAAATATGACGTATCTCAAAATATGACAGAAGTTTGAGTCTGGCTTCTTTCTGTGGTATCTGGAAACATATCACAAATACAATAAATTCTTGAAGTCTAATGTGTTTAAATTTCACATACACATACACACACCACTCTGCAACACTTCATGCTACACTATTGATTTGCAGACATAAACAAAAGTTTGTTTCCTTGTTTGTTTGTCAGAGGGTAATTGGTTGCCAGTGTTACACCACAACAATTGCAACTCACATCCAAACCAAAGACTTCATAGTCAACACTGAAATGGGAAAGTGTACACTGTGCATGCAGCCACAGAAATACAAACACACAAATACACAATAGCTCCTAGTTATTAGCTGCTGGTTGTGTTGGTAACATGACTGACTGACTGTCAGCCTGACTGACAGCAGGAGAAATGATCTGGGTGGATCTGAGTAAGTCAGTCCACAGTCACTGTGATGTATATAACCATTTTACCTTTGTATACACTGCAGCTTTTCTGTCCTAAACAAACACATTCACTGATTAGATGAGTCACTTTGAAACTAGCTGGATTTCACAGCCAGTTATCATCTAATTGATTATACAAGACACGCATAAATACTCCAGCTCCCACCACCTTAGGAACTCCTAAGGTGGTGGGAGATCATTTACAAATGAGATAATACGGAAATGAGATCATACAAACGACTGTAACAGGTTCATCTGTGTAAGTGCAGTCATGCTGCGTTCAGCTTTACTCTAACACCAGCTGATGGGCAACACGAGTGCTGAGAAAAATGAAGAAACTACAGGAATGAGAGAAGGCACGAGATGTTACTCATGCTATGATTTGTTTCAATAGGAGTCTGCTTTCCAGCTCCAAAGTGTCGCTGTGTGCCCGGCCAACACACACCGACAGCCCTGCTGCCAAACCAGCCCATTCACAAGTAGACAAAGGCCAGGCTTTCCCACCACGCCACACAACACAGTCCTCCTCTTGAACACCAATGACCAGCGTATGATTGCCTCGTCCGCCCGCTGCCAACTGATTCAAAGTGCGGGCTGCCTCCGTCTACTGTGCACTGATCCAGCTTCAATGGGAGAGTTTAGATTGGTTCCACCAGAGAGGACACTCTCACCTGCCATGTCCTGAGGCAGTGCTTCAGTAAAGGTCAAATGGTGAGGGTTCAGAATTGGTGGTTAGGCAGTAAGGGAGAATATGAAATTGCCACAAAACACTGGTTCAAACTACTCTTACATAATGGTTATTTGAACTCGTATTTGGTGTGACAAGAAATACCTAAAGCCGCAGGACTACTTGTGGTTTGAAGCTGATTTGATGACACATTTTTTGAGTGAATCCATTAGGATCACAGCAGTCGCATGTCCCAGCCTTCAGGCTTGCACAAATATGACCTCGTTTTCAAATTTGGCCTCCTTTCATATTTCTAAACCAACCTTTACTGAAATCAGTCCGGAACAATTTACACAGACATGTATTAAGTGTGTAGTGCGGTGTTTTGGATACATGATGATTAAGACTAATAAAGACCTCACATGTGCACAACAAAGCATGCATATGTGTGTGATGGTCAGCCAATCCGATGCTTACTGTACCATCTTTCAATTTTTCATTTACACCACAACTAATATGTTGTGGCAACAGTGAGCGCTGGCGAGAGATTCCTTTTTTTTTCATGCATCTCGTTGCTCGACAGCAGAGAGAAGGTAGACAGAGGAGACGGCCCGATAGTTATTACTATCAACAGTTACCATGTTTACTGACAGTGCTGGGATGCATACTGTAGCAAGAAACAGAGCGAGGACAGAGAGACAGGGTAAAATCGTGCCAACCAGCCTGACTGACACTGTCTACATCCTACTACAGTGCTGCTAATAGGGGAAAAAAAAGCAAAAAGAAAAGAATTGCAGCAACAGTAGAAATAATAAAACATAACACACAAACATGTTTTGAGTGACATAGCAGCCTGCTGGCATCGTCAGTATCAGAGTGGTAACAGCAACCCTTTATACCCAGAGGCAGACTGTCCAGCATGGAGCACTTTCCTCCTTTGAATACAGAAACTGTGAAAATTCAGCAAAGAGTGCTAGAAGTGAAAAAAAAAAAAAAACAGTTTGATATGTGTGTAAGATCAACAAGTGGACCAGAGAGTAACATGGCCACAACTTGTGATTATTTGTGAAGAATCTGCCTTCATCACCATTGTTATCTCAATTGGACAATAAATAACATCAACAATAAATAAATAACATGAAAGATGTTCATCAGATTTCTCTAGGTGACATTATCAGTTGTTCCTTTGGTCGGACCGACAGTCCACTGCCAAAAAGCTTGTTATAATAATGTAAAATTGAAGTACAAGAGTGACATTGAGGAAACAGCCTACAGGTAGATCCATCACCAGCTAATTGAGCGACAGATCATTTCAGCTGTAGAAGGCATATTCATTGAAACCCAACTAAGACTCACTATCATTGGATTTTTTTTTTTTAATATTCAATATGAGCTTTGGCACAAATATCAAAACAATAGTTGTTGATTCCTTACATGATCAACATGTAGGCTACATGTAAGGATCATTAGTCATTTGTAGTAAAAAATAATAATAATACGGTTTGAATGAGAAACTGTCTGATTGATGTGAATATGCTACAGTTGATGCTAACCAACAGTGCTTAACAGATTTCAATACTACAGGCACAGCTTGACTGGTAGCCCAATAGTACTATGGCTGAATATCCAATACATTATACTGTACTGTTACTATACAAGTAAACACACTCAACTTCCGCTGCCTGTACAGTGACCAAAGGCATCTTTGAAATACTAACCTGAGACCTGAACTACAAAAACTAACTTTCTCCAAACCCAGAAGAACCTGAGGAACCTGTCACTTGTTTTAGATGTTTTAGATGCACTGCTTTTGTGTGTGACTGTGAAATAACAGGAAACAACCTGTGTGCTGGCCCGATCGATGACCCTAATGGTATATTTGGACTTGGGGCCATTCACCACAGAGTCCCCTGGCTCAAACATGTAGGTGGTAACACTAAAGTGCATCAGGGAGTAATTTATTCTTCTGTGACTGTTCGAGGGTGGGTGAGGGATAGATTCTGTGTACAGTCATTTATATACGTAGCCCGACGGTATGCGGTATGTGTGAACATACTTTTATGCATGTGTGCTTTTGTGCTGCACAGTGGGCAGAGCTGGCGGTGGATCGATCCAAGCTGATACCTCAGGCTCTCCCATCAATCAGCAAAATGTCTCTGGCTAACTGCTGCGTCTGAGCCAGGCTCCATTCACATTCCCCACTGCAGCAGAGTATTATCAGAATTAGCTGGAGATACAGGCTAAAGAGGATCCGTCAATATTTCTCCAACTATTATGTCACCGCTGACTACATAACAATTACACGAAGGAGAGCCGTTTAGAATGAGGTGCTCAGACTCTTTCTTTTCCCACCTTCTGCACTTCCTCTTTTCCAAGTTCCTGTGGTGATAAGTCATTCAGTGTCTTAAAAAGGCTTAACAAGTATGAATATGAAATCAAAAGTGAAAATGAGAGATGATTAAACAACACTTGTTGGCAAATTGCCTGTAAAGAGTTCTTCCTGGTAGTTACAACACCTTAAAACCAGAATGCACAAAGTAAGACTTTGCCATTTCCTATGGAAAGTCACTAATGAACGCTGCAGATTTCTGCACTCTCCTTCCATTAGATCCACTCAAACACAAGATTCAGTTTCCAAGCTCTCTCTCTTCTCTTTCATCATAAATCACTTGTGAATGACGGTAACACTCATTGCAGGTGTATTATCATTCAAAATGCCACTCATGTTGCTCACTCTTGAGCCACTGTCTCGTCAGTTCCTTTTCTCATTCTTACACCACCCTACACACACATGGGGAGGGGGTAACTTAAAAAAAAAGTTACCATGGTGATAATTTACACTGCCCATTCCGCTTACAAAACAAATGAAACATACAGGAATACACAACGTGTAGTCTATAGATAAACTCCCACAAACAGGTAGAGTGAGTGCACACGCACACACCTGGATGTAACCATGGCATTTCCACTCCCCCTCGGGTTGGAGGTGGGAGGGCAGCCACCAAAACACACTCTCCCTCGGGGGCTGAGGAGCTGGGTGACTCAGACATTAGCAAACTCTACCAAACTATATATTCTACTGGAACATGACATGATCTCTGTTACTAAGGAGATGGGACTGAAACTGTAACCACAGTATCTGAGGGACTCAGGAGAAGCAGCACACTGTTTCTGTCCATTCCACTAATGAGAGTAGTGGAGCAGTATAGCACTGCATTAAGTTCATCTGGAAAGTTTATCTTTACTTTATGTGCTGTTACATGTGTTACATTTCAATCATGCTTTCATCACAGACAAACATTTGCTACAGTTGAAAGAATAAATTGATTTCATGTTGCAATCTCTGATCCAACACACCCAGCTACTGTAACCACCTGTTTCAACGCTTTAGGTCCATATCAACTAAAACAACGCCGTTCCCACTCAGGTCACTGAACTCCACCCACCTCCAAACTCTATGTTAAATATATAGTCTGTATGGAAAATGTTTGATGTTTATGTTGTTGATGTATGTTAAATGTACAGCATGCATGTGTAGTGTTTGATGATGTTTTGTGCCAACACAGAACTATGTGCTTATTGTGCTACCATCCTGTGCCAAAAGCAAATTCTGCCGACTTGTTCTTGAGTCCTTAATAAATGAAATGAAATGCATTGTGTAAAGTCAACCCCACATAAAACAATACTGAGTCGCAGAACTTAAAGGGACAACGAGTTTCTATTTGGTTATAAAAAAGTCTCACGTTAATGTGGATGAATCTACGTTACCACTTGTTAATGGCTCCATTTTCCATAAATATATCGTTTTGTCTCTATGGTTATTTTGTTATTATTAGTGGTGGTGGAAATGCTGGTCGAGGCAACGTTTCTTTACTTTCGGTTTCATGGCGAGTCATGAGAATAACGCCGCTGTCATTGTCCCTTTAAGAGGAAGTTCACAAGCAGAGTTAGAGACCATAA
Organism: Trachurus trachurus; assembly: GCF_905171665.1. NCBI lineage: Eukaryota > Metazoa > Chordata > Actinopteri > Carangiformes > Carangidae > Trachurus > Trachurus trachurus. Next base: position 24,968,532 of record NC_139912.1, on the reverse strand, counting down.
ACAAAAGCCCCATACAGGTAGCAACAATATAAACTGGCATCTCCTTGGTATCTGCCCAAACCTGTTCTTCAAATGCAAGAAAAGTTTTCTTATTCCAGGAAGATTACTGTTCAACCTTTACAGACTTACAATACATATAATCAGATATAAATTAACGCACACTGCCCAGACTCTAATAAAAGATCATTTAGCAAATGAGAAGAACACCCACACACTGCACCCTATTGAATGCAACCAATTCACAGCTTGTTTTAACAGTATGTTTTTTATAGCCTGTAGGCAGCGATATAACAACGCAGATGATTACAAAACACTGTAAGCTATTTTACAACAACAGCAGCTGCACTGTGACACTTCATTGTTGTTGACGTGCCATATTTAAGAGGAAACATTATTTTCAAAAGGCTTTTGTTCAGATGTGTTTTATCTTTCCGCTGTAAACATTTACAGGTGTATTAAGGTGGTAAAAGACAGAACTAACAGTGCATATAGGCTACTGTATAATGGTCCCTGTTTGCTTTAGTGGAGGCAACACATTTAATTGGATCTTCTAGGGGGGGCTGGTCAGTGAAGCATATACAGGTAGTGTGCAGATCACTGTGGGTCACCAGTCTGTTAAAAAGAAGCCACATTCCCTGCATTTCCCTCCCTGCTCATTTGCAGAGTAAAAATCCTCAGTGAATGAGAAACAAAGACCCCCTTCAGAGGGTTAAATACACTCTAGCCTTGTCCCCTGCTTTCCCCGTCTGTTTCCATCATGTCAGCCACACGCGCGGACACACACACATCCATCACAACTCCTCCAAACAATTTATGATTGAATACATTTTACATGTATTTGATAGGCAAGCCGAGTGGCCTGTTAGGACAGCTGACAAACAACACTGTCAGGTGTCAAATACTGCAAAGACAACAATAAGACAAGTCTTAGGAGGGACAACACAGCTGGGGAACGTCTACACAATTAACAATTAATCATTAGTGTCAACAATTACACTGCATTTTCTATCATACACTCAACACAGGACCCCTTCCTACACTGTTTACCTATTTGATGTGTATCGACGTTATTATGCTTATATAGTGTGACTGAAGGCTACGTTTTGTATATTTTGTACACTCCTGAACATTGTTTCAAACTGCCATTACTTTGAACTTGTTTAAAACATGTTAGCTAATAAAAATAAGTAAATAGATAAAATAAAATAAAAAGTAAGCTGGCGCGTCTCAAAAACGATTGAGTGTCGATCTTCCTGTGTTTTAACATCACAGTATTCACCTATAATGTAGTCTAGAGTTTTGTTGTGTTATAGTCTCGTGTACACGTTATCCTCCATAAACAGTGAGGCTATCATGGCTAGTTGAAGTGGACTAAAAGTGACAGCCAACACGGCTCGTGATGGTCACGCTGCCAAACGGACAGTAACTAACAGTGTGACGTTACTCCGACTCGGTGAGAGGAAAACGTGATATTTACACGGTGCTGTCTGTCGGTGGAAAAACAACGAAAGGAATGTCAACAAAAAGTTAGTGGGAGTTAAAGTAGCCTACACTTGACTGAGCTGTGTTGTTGTTCCGGTCTGGCTGCGGTAGGTGGACACACATTCCCTTACCTGCAGGACACTGTGATTTCAACTTTGGTGGCTGGAATAGACGCGTTGAGAGGGTCGAGGTCGCCTAACGACGCCATGTTTAGGAAGCCGTTGTTCATCCTGTCAGTTGTTCTCCTCTTCCCCTCTTCTTCTTTTCCCCCGTGCGGTCCAATCCTCCTCTTTATGAGCGACGAAGGAGCGCGAGCAGCTCCGCGTGCGTTTGTGTGTGTGAGTGAGTGTGAGCGCGCGCCTCCTCGGCGAGAAGTGGAGCAAAGAGAGAGGGAGAGGGGAGAGATAGAGGCTGGAGAAGTGATGTCACCTCTCCTCCTTTTCTCCCTTTCTCCCTCCTCTGTGTGTTTCTCTCATTTCCCTCTCCCTTCTCCTCTTTTGGTATGCCACCCTGCCATCTCCTTCCCCCTCTTTTTTTTCTTTCGTTTCTCAGTTTAAATCCAGTTCAGTTAACTTTTGTTCTGTGCATATAAATTCAGATTTACTGGCATGGAAGTTATGACAATGACACAATCACCATGAAAAGGGCATGCAGTAGATTTGCCATGAAAAGTATTTCCTGTGTGTGTGTGTGTGTGTGTGTGTGTGTGTGTGTGTGTGTGTGTGTGTGTGTGTGTGTGTGTGTGTGTGTGTGTGTGTGTGTGTGTGTGTGTGCGTGCGTGCGCGCGCGCACTCAGGCATGCACGCATTTCATCAGCTCCCCTCAATACTTCTATTCACACTGGTTCAGTTCAGTTTAATTCAATGCAGGTTATTGGCATGAACCCTCATTCCTCCTCACATGGCCGGAGAAAGCTGTTCCAGGGCCCAGGGTAAGGACCAACTGTTGGGGCCCCTGATGTTGACTCTCAGACATGGAGAACACAGACAGGTGTTGAATTTAAAAGATGTTAGTACTGTATTTACTGGGGAGAAAAGTGTGAAACGAAGGAAGCTGCTGGCCTGCATTATGGGAAATGTAGGTTGTGTTGTCTTATTTACTGAACCCACTATGGCTACACATCTCTTTTGCAACAAAACAGAGATTTTCAGGTTTGAAAACTCGAGTTGTGTTGCTGTTCATTCACTTCACACACTTTGTCTGGTTTTGTGTCAGGGCAGTAGATTTACTTTGCTACACACCTCTCCTCAGCAGTGAAGAGATTATTAGTATCATAATTATAAGTGTTGGTGTGGGAACACTAATAACTGAAACACTAATAATCTTCATCCTTCTCTCTCTCTCTTGAAGCTATGAGGATAAGCATCTGATTTAATTAAGTGAAAGGGAGACCCTCCGCTGGCAGAGAAAAGAACGACAGCGTGATGAATGTAAAGGGATAAGGAGGAGAGTCACATTATGAGGACATTGTGTGCATGTGTGTGTGCGTGTGTGTTTCCAAAAGAGACCTACAGCATCATTTCAAACTGTTTTGCTCTGTGTGTGTGTGTGTGTGATCGTCTTCAAGGCATCTGAAAGCTGATGACGTATTTCTTGATATGTTCTATACAGGGATACAAAGGAGCATATTCCTTCTATGTGTTCGCCCTCCTCCTACATGTCACATCACCACATCACCAGTATCACAAGCTGTATAAACAAAGTACCTACTCACTTTTGTTATACACTGCACAAGTGTGTGTTCATGTGTGTGTTTGTTTGTGTGTGTGTGTTAAGATAATAGAGTCATGGGATCTTAAAAATGATGCATCTCTGCATTACTCAGTGTGTTTACTGGCCAAGCACATGTCTAAATATAGCAGTATTACACACTTGCACACACACATGCACTGTCACGCCCTGGGCTGGATGTATGGCATAGTGGCAAAAACCATTACACCCCCTTCAGGCAAAAGGCCCCCCGTGTTCACCCGGGTGGCTGGGGCGGTTGGGTTCAAACACAAACGGGGGCAAATGTAACAGACACACACTGAGCAAATCACACACATGTACTAACACACAAACACGGCAGGTGTAGACAGAAAAACAGGCAACCTCTGAGAGCAGACAACACATCTATGCTATCAACTATGCTGTAGGAATGTGCTCATCACTGCATGAAGCTAGAGGCCATTTGATTAATAAACTGCTGTATAATTATGACACAACCATGATGGCAGTCTCATGCATCTATATTAAAAGCCTCGCCTACATACAACACATTCATCACCATGTGTTTGTTATAGATCACCATTGTATTGTTATTCCTCATATACATCAAAGACAAAGACATTAACAGAAGTTAAATGTAATATTTATACTCTGCATATTATTGCATGTGTGGTGCTCAGTTCCGAATGTGATTCAGCTCAGTTGACCAATTGTGGGATTTTGTGTTCATTTTACAACTAACACACAGCATAAAATAAATAAATAAATAAAAATCGCATCCAAATCAGAAGTGCTTCAAGACATTGAAAAAAAAAGTCATTACAAGGTGCAATTAGTTTCCAAGTACCTCAGGAGTTATTCATGTCAGATATTTTACCACAATGTCCATTTAGTAGCTCTTCTGGGCCTTTTTTAAAATTTGGACATTTTGTAATGAATAGTGCAGTGTGCTAGGGGATTTACGTAAAAAAACAAATTCCTTTTCAGCAGTTTAGCTGTCAAGACTGAAAGCCACCTGTATTAAATGTTGCTCCAATGAGAGCCAGAACTGAGTCTCGCCTACAGCAGCACTGCAAATTTGGGAAATGCGCCGAATAAGTGGTGTAGACTGGGCGTGTGCTTGGTTATGTGAATGGTATGACAAACACGGTGTGAAATGTGTCACTTATGTGGACGAGAAAAACAGAGTCCATGGTGTTTAAAGCCACAGCAGCTCTGTGAAGCTGCACTGCTTCCAGCTAAATGTTAACATAATAATTAGCACAACACACAAAATACAGATAAAAGTGATAGCAATGTCAATTTTAATCTAAAAAAATGTTTGTTTGTTTTTTGGTTGAAATATTGGACAATTAAGTAATAATGTTTTTTTTTTTTTATCAGAATTTCATTTATTGGCATTTTGCAGTTCACGTGTTAGCATATTGCACAAACAATCTGTCACACATACACCACGTAAAGCACAAAGCCAAACAGAAGTTTTAAAAAAAAATATTCAATTAATAAAAATAAATACTGAATAAAACATCATCCTAATTAAATATTCAGATGGGTGGTGGGCCCTTCAATTCTCCACCCACAAACAAAGGATCATTAAAATTTCACCCCATGTTGATGTCAGTTACTAAGTTATTAAAATGTTTCATGGGAAGTGAAAGAATGTCTCTATAATAAATCTTACTGGCAAACACAAGAAAGCCAGAATGACTGCATCTTGCATCCTGTCTTTTCTCTCTGAGCTTTTGCCAATGATACAATTTCCTGTGAGAGGGTGCCGGGCAGGAAACCAACAGCGGCCAGTTGGGCACTGTGTGTCTCCTCCTCGTCCCTGTTCAAAGTCAAAGTCAGAGACTGTGAGGTGAAATAGTTACATGGTGTTTCAAACTATTAAAGTCTGAATCATTACAGTGAAGCTCCTCCTTATATCCTTCTCTTGCAGTTTCGTCATGTCTCCAACATCTTGCTGCCCTGGTTTAAAGCCCCAGGTAGTTATGATCTCCAATGTGCTCATTTACTCTTCACTACACAGGGTTCAACTGGAGAGCTCTCTGGGTTTAATAGTCACTGACGTGCAGCCACTACACGCACAACTGATACTGACCTGCACTCACATGAAGAGATCTACAGCAGACAATTGCATGTTAAGAGCTTTTCCTCTGTCCAATGCAAATGTAAAGACAAGAGCACACACTTGACCTGCTTATCAGTTATATCTCCATCTGTCAGCCTCCTGCTTGCTGTTTGGACATTCTCACACTGCTTATTTGATGAACACATAAAAACGGAAACTGATTTAAAAGGCACTACCTTCTAATTTCATATTGAACAATGTTATTCTTTCCCGTCTGTTTTGCTTGACAGCTCAGATGAAGGTGGATCTCTGTAGCCACATTAAAAGAGCAAGTAGCAGTATCATAGATCATCAGTTCTGGTCATAAAGCTGTAGCGCTGATATTTTTAGCCCGAGGATTCACTCTGTGGATGCCGGGGTAGTGAATATTGACCCTGTCCTCCTGAGCTCCATTGCTGCTCTGAAAAAAATTGAATAAAAATCTTTTACTATAATTTTGCTGTCTCGGCCTGTTTCCCTCCCCCAGGTCTTATCTCTTCCCTCTTCTGTTTCTATCTCAGACATGTCTTTCCCCACCGATTCTGTCTTTGGGTTTGTTTACATGTGGCTGTCAAAGGAAGTGAAATGCAAAGTAGAAGTGCTCTGTCATATTGCAGGTTGAAGGGAATAGCTCGCTGAAATGTCAGAAAACAAAACATTCATGCTGCTAATGGTGCTCATATTTATTTCATGAACAGAAGTGAACTGAACTGGATTTAAACTGGGAAACGAAAAGAAAGAAAGAAAGAAAGAAAGAAAGAAAGAAAGAAAGAAAGAAAGAAAGAAAGAAAGAAAGAAGGGAGGAGATGGCACACACACACACATACACACACTAACTTCCATCCCTGGCCATTTCACATAGAAATTAACCTGCATTGATTTTAATCTGTCAGTAAATACAAAGGACCTGCAGCTGTACAAATCACATTATTCAGATAGATTTAGTTGTGAAACAAGAGGATCCGACAGGGCCCCTACCATCACCAATCAGTGTGTTGACTGAGCAGATTAGAGGAGGATGTGTAGTCCAAACTCATTATAGGCTGCACAACAATTAAAGTGAAAGTGGAACTCTCAGGCCTCGCTGTAGCTATGTCTGGGAAGTCGTTATTGATTCCTTGTGAAACTTGACTATCCGGGCCAGTGTGCCAGTAATGTAGTAATGTGGGCATTATATAATTTCCATTAACAGTAAACATCCTGAGGAGCTGGTTGGGCAGTGACCTGGCACTTTCCAGGGCACTTCCAGGAAGTTATCGCTATATTAAGACCTCTGTGACTCCGCTGCCCGCCTTGTTATTAGCCTTCATTGTAAAAGGGAACAAATAGGTGACTGTGGGCATTGACAGTCTGCTAGAGCGCAGACCTGTAGGGCCAAATGAGGTCATGCTCACTGTACATCCTTCATGTAACTCACTGTTATCAAAAAAAAAAAAAAAAAAAAGATTTTCTAGTAATATTTATAATTATGTGAAATCTAGATTGTATCTATTCTGGTTTTATTGGCAAGTAGAGGTGTGGTAGCAACAGTTAACAGTCGCTGCCTGTTCCTGCTTCCAGTTCTTAGGCTAAACTTGTGGCACTCATGTTTTTTTTCCCATGGTACAAATGTAGACAATGGACACAAAAGGTTCACTGAACAAACTTTGAATACTTACTGAGGGTGGAAGAAAAGTCTGTTTAAAAACAACAACAATGAAGAATACTCCACTGGAACACCAGAAGGGAGCAGACGCAGCGATGAAATGAGGTGGGACACACAAGTTCATCAGGACGACCACAAGAACAGAGAATTTCAAAATAAAACAGGAGACAACAGAAACCATGACAAAACTCATGGGCATTAATTATTGCATAAAGCAACACAATTGCTTGTATAGTATAACATGACTTTTCCCCCTTTTTGTTTTTTCATTTTATTGTTTATTTGACGAGGACAATGCACATTAATGAACAATTTGTGTCATGCACATTACGTCATGTAAATAGACTCAAAGCTAATTTCCATCTGCTAACTACATGATACATGGTTATTATTTTGTTTAAAGAAAGCAGTGCCCAAAGAAGCAGTATGGACTTTTCCTTATTTTCAACCCCGGTCATCAGATGGAGACCATTAGATAAAACCACAATATTCACCTAATGTGAACCTGTATTAGATGCATTTGTGCTATTCATGTGTGTATAGAGTAAGGACATGCTCATGGTGACTGTCTGATTTCCAAGCTGACAATGAAATTATGAAAATCAGTCCCACCTCTCAAAATGAGGGATAATCATGTCTCTGTCAAAGTGGTGGAGGAAAGTAAGTAATGTTGAGTGGATTAGACTGAAAGATGCTTTAGAATAGAATAGTCCAAATGGACAGAGGTTTAATGCGGCACACACAGGGCAGCGCCAAGCAGCACTGAGTCAATGCTCTACTCCTACGAGGCCAATTAACACTCTGCTGCTCTGGGTGCAGATACACATTAAATATTGATCCTTCCATCACTATTCACATTAATTTGCGTCTTCGGGGGGAGTTTCTGGCTCTTTCTTTCACCTCTCACCATCTTTGTCTTTGTCTCCCACTCCGGAGTAAATCCTAGGACACAGTATTACTGCCTGCAGTGATAATTAAAGGAGGAGTGAAGGAAGCTGCACATAAATGATTATTTAGACAGACAAGATAAGAATCAGAGGTTGTGATAATTCTTGTGAGGTGTAATGTATGTACAGTGAGGCTGTGCAAGTATTTGTCGTGATTAAGGGCCACTCCTTTAATTGCAGTTTTACGAGGCAGTATCGTGGGAGGAGACTGAGCACCAAAGATAAACTCTTCAGATTATTATGATAATTACTGATATTCATGAGAGGAAAACTGTTTTCCATGAACCATGCATCTCATATGATCAAGCAGCTTCATTTGAGTTGTCATTTTTATTCATGGGCTGTGGATGTGGGTATTGCCTGGAATTTAATTGGAAACTTAAGGGGATCCGTCAGAATTTGAATATTTGCCTTCCTCACCCTCAAATCTGTGGTGTCCACCTTAAAACAAGTCAGCGAAAACACCATGTCTATAAAATTTGCAAAAAACTCAGATCCAGTATATCATATGTGTCATTATACAGTAGTACCACCATGTGGTCATAAACCGCTACTGCATGGTTTCATACAAACAAAACACAAACTATTTCTACCTTGAAAAACTGGTTTATTTTAAAATCTAATTCCACACAGACGCTGATATTTTTGATCACTTGATTTTATGCACAACAGAATCAGCAGGAAGAAAAACAACAGATGTATTTACATACGAGAGAAAATTTACAGACAAATTTCAAAATAAGATACAATTTGAAGGATCGCTAAGATTCAGCTTGAATTTGAAAGAATACTTACAGCTCATTGTTTCTTTTTGGGATAATTTCTCAAGCAATTCCAGTGCAAAACCACTCTAATGTAAACTACTATGAGTCAGATGGGAAACTTCTTCTGAAGCTGCAAAAATATGACTTTTTTTTCAGTGCAATTATTTTAGTCCCATTGATTTAAACATTTCAACAATGCCTACCTTCGTTATCCAATCCACAGCAGCAAAAGTATTTCCAATATGTCTCAAAAGAAATGCACAATAGTTCATGATAAATTGGTTACCTGAACTTTCTAATGAGGAACAGGTAGAGATACGACACTCAGTTCAGTATAGGATTTACGTTAGGCACTGATGATACACCTCAGATTATGGAGAAATCCATCCCATAAATTCTGTGCGGTCCATCTTCTCTGATGCTTTCGGCATCAAATGGAAATCAATTCAAAATCTGAGACTGATGAGGAAGACACAACAAGAAAATCAAAACTCAAAAGAAAAAATAAATAACTTTTTTTTTTTACACTCAAATTGAAAGACTGATGCTCTGAAACACTCGACTGGAGTGTGTGTGCAGTTCACAGAGGTCAACAGCACTGTCGACAGGGAACAGACTGAGAACTTATCACAGTATTTGAAATGACACACACTCTCACACACACAAATCTTTTAGGAATAGACGCTTTAACAAAATACTCCAAAAACTGCGGAATTAAAAGGTGCTTGATTGCATCTACATGAATGATTTACATTCCCATTATTCTGATTAGAAGCAGCCTCTCATCACAGACTCAGTCAATCTCCAGTGGGTTACGTTTTCAACTGAGGAAATGTGGACCAGAGCACAGGAAAATAAAACAGCAGTGAGGCTACTAGACTGTCTGTGTATTAATCCGACTGCCAACAACACATCACAGGCAGAGAGGAAAACCAGTGTTTACCTCAGTCTGAGACACCAAAGCTGGGGAAACACTTTTTAATCTGGATGTAACAGCTGCTGTGTTCTGCCTGGGGTTGAACAGGTTCATTTACAGATGAAAACAGGATTTAACTGGAGTTAGTGTGTGAACATTATTATCATCAGCAGGCTGCTTCTGTACGTTTGTGTTGCTGTAGTTACTGTGAGGATACTGTTCAGTTACCATGCACGTGGTTATAAAGACACAATATCGCTCAGCAGGTGATTTAATGAACACTGACTTAACACTGATGAGAGCAGTGAAGGAAAAATGCACAAGGCTGAAGTGGAACATTTTGTAAATTGTCACAGGATGACGTGACGCCTGTTTTGTTCCACTGGAGGGTCCGGCAGTAACAGCAGAAGAACACGTCCATGCGCTATTTCAGCAGTTATTTGGTCCTTGCTTAAAGAGAACACACACACACACACACACACACACACACACACACACACACACACACACACACACACACACACACACACACACACACACACACACACACACACACACACACACACACACACACACACACACACACACACATATATATACAGTATAACCTGAAATGGCCTGTTGAGCAACAACAGCAGGACGCAACACATCACACTTCATGTGACCGTGCAGGACAAGACTCACAGTGCTGGTGAGCAGAAGATCTGAGCGACTCGGAGGAAAGCTTGTCCTTCTCATTTGGTGAGGAAGCGAAGCGCCGCACCGACATCAGCAAATGCACTATATGCATAGAAGGTAGCCATGTTGTTTTACGCTGAACTTAGGAGAGGAATGTTGAAAAGACAGAAGCGACTCCCGGATCAGTCAACATGGATCCTAGGATCTGGATCCTGAACGGCGCAGCTCGCTCCTCTGTCCTGGGAAACTCCACTGAGTTTGAAGGAATCCAGCTTGACCTTAAATGTCAGTAAATCAGTAAAAGATCAGTGTAGTTTAGAGATGATTTTTCAGTTTGGGGCCGACGCTTCCGGGCCCTCGAGCCACTTTGTACTCCCATCATCAGTTTGAGAGAATCATTGTGATTGGTTGAAGGCAAAGATTCAGATGTCAGTGAACTCCTTCCTCTAGAGATCCTTTAGCTTCCCAGATTTTCACTGTACGGTCACTGTAAAAACAATAAACAAACAAACAACAACACATGACATAAAATCACTGATAATGATCAGAATCCACGCCGACATTTTGTGTGTTTGCTAGAGAGATGGCACGGCGCTGCGCTGCCGACTTGACAGTAATGAAAAGTGTTTAGTGACTCACTCGGAGGCGGTGAACAGTTGGCTGCTGTTGGAGGCCAGGCCGTTGATGGGGCTGTCGTGTCCGCGGACCTCGCCCAGGGGGGCTAATGAGTCCATGTGCCAGAGCCGGAGCAGACCTCCTCTGCATCCGCTCAGCAGCACCGGGCAGCCTGGCACCACGCCCAGAGCGCTCACCCAGTCTGCCTGAGCGCTGGCTGACTGCTGGAGCAAACCACCGCACCATGCTTAGTTAGAGCAGATACTGTAGGACATGTTAGAAATCTGTGGAAGCAAGCTGGAACGATGTTTCTACCTGTAGCAGCCGTTTACTGCCCAAGTCCCACTTCTTAATGTAATAGTCTCTGGAGCCGCTGTAGAAGACATCTCTATGCACACAGAGGGACTCCACGCCGTCCTGATGAGCCGGGTCGAAGGTGTGGCAGGAGGTGATGCTGCCCTGAGCCCCCTCCGCCACCTCAAACATCTTGGGGAAAGAAGCAGCGTATCCACCATGCATGGTGTTATTTACTGCATACACAAGAAAGAGAATGGAATGACAGCACACTTGTGTGGGTTTGTCTCTTACTTTAATGTGGCGGTCTTTGGATCCTGTGAGGACAACGTCCTGTCCGTGGCCCCACTTATCAACGGTCAGACACATGACCGGTCCCAGATGACCAGTCAGCTTCCCTGTGGACACAAACCTGGAGACAGGAAGGAGGGAACATGAGATGAACTGTGTTCCATCTACCTCTAACTGAAGACCTACCTTTAAGTCTGGAGTTGAACTATATTGTATTATTTCTAGGTTTGTTCTTATTGTTTCATTAGATCTGAACTTTAATTTTATGCAGTATTTCCACTTTTATTACCTTGAATTATTTATATATTATATATTTTGTATATACATTATATTAATCTATTCTCTTTTATTTATTTTTATTTTATCCACTCTGGTGTGTTCCCCACTGCAAAGTACAGATTGTTGAGTGTAGGATAGTGTTTCCTCAGTGATTTTAATTCCTCAGTGTTAGTTTTTGGGTGTCAGTGTGTGAATGTGTGTGTAAATGTCCTCTCTTTTTCAATCATGTAAAGCATTTTGAGCTGCTTCCTCTACAAGTAAGGTTTGATTGATTGATTGATTGATTGATTGATTGATTGATTGATTGATTTCTAACCTCTGATCTGTGTTTATTTATTTATGAATTTATCAAATTTGTCTAATGTTGGCCAATCTTACCACACACACACACACACACACACACACACACACACACACACACACACACACACACACACACACACACACACACACACACACACACACACACACACACACACACACACACACACACACACACACACACACACACACACACACACACACACACAGCTGTAACTTTTTCTTCTCTAGACCTCATTCAGCTTTTGTTGCCATTGTGTGATGTTGGGGGTTGTTTGAGCTATCAGGTCTGATCTGTGTAAACTCACTTGCGGAGGTCCCACATGCGGACAGCGTTGGCAGCAGCAGCGTAGAGGAAGGAGCCGGTGGTGTTGAGGGCCATCTGGTTGATCTGGCTCTCTCCCGGGGGGATGGATAAACTCCGCGAGGAGGAACAGGTGTCTCCTGAGCCCACCTGGCCTGACGACCTGAGACACACACATGAACAGATCGCCGTTAGAGAACACTACACTTGGACTGATTTACATGGATGTTGGGAGTACTGGGGGGGGGGGTTCCTTACGTAAGAGTGCGTATACACTTGGCAGAATCTCTGATGTCCCAGACTTTGATGTAAGCAGTGGAGACAGTGAAGACCAGGCTGGAGGAGTACCTGAAGCGGAACAACAAAAACAAAGAAATATGAATTATTATCTGAAGAATATATTCAACCAGATATGGAAAAGTTACATTCATGGACTCATTCTTTTCCTGTATATACATACTTGACTGAGACAACACTGCTGGGATGATCTGCTAGAGACATTATCTCTTGACCCGTCACCAAGTTCCAGACTTTACATGTCCTGTCTGAAAACACACACAAAACAACCCCATCTCAGCACAACACAAGCAATGATGTAATCTGAGCTGATGAGAATTGTTTTCATTGTTTTACCTTTGGATCCAGTGAAGAGTAGATCATCAGTCGCATCCACACAGAGAACAGGTTTGGTGTGGCCCTCAGCTACGTAGACACACTGAAGTTTGGCCCCCCGGCTGTTCTTAGGGGCCATCACAGGATTGATCACACCTCTGTAATCAACATCATACACAAAACAAACAGAAGCAGCACTTGAATGAATTTAGAATTTAGATTCCATGTACTGACAAATCCTTTTGTTTATATATATATATAGAGATATATTGTTGTTATATATACATATATATAGTTATGTTTTTAAAGAGACACAGCCACTAAAAAAAAAGAATTAAAAATATATCATAAAAGGTGTGGATTACCTGTGGCCTTCAAGTACAGGTGACTCATCCAACCTGTCAAATAAAACAAGATTACGTCAAACCACTGGAACAGATGGAAGTCATGGAGTATTAGGGCCACATTGAGAAAAAATTTTTTCACAGACTTAGAGAATAAAGTCATAGTTTTACGAGAATAAAGTCATCATTTTATGAGAAAAAAGTGGCATTTTTATGAGAAAGCGATTTCCTCCAAGTCTGCCTGGTTCCTTCTGTTGAACATACTGTATTCTGATACTGATGACAATATGGTACTGATGTGCCAAAAGATGAAGTATCTCCTTGTTTGTGAAACCTATACTGAAGTACAACTTCACGGCCCTAATTTTAACAACTTCAAATATTAGGATTTTGCTCTAATACTCATCTAATAGCATATATGGCCATGAATTTTAATTTGAAATTGGGATGAAGTTTGCACCAAAACTCAATAAGTTTCCATCCATCCAGTGCTTGCTGAGATGTTTGAGTCCAGCTCACCAAAGCATGGCTGAAAAAGAAACACTGCTGTGCTTTTTAAACTTACATTGTTTTGTGGTCGCTGCCTTTAGTTTTGGCCTCTGCTGTGCTAACAGTTGTGTGTGTAGTTGCAGGGATGTGTGTTGATGTGGGTCCTTTCTCTTGTATTTTCCTCCTGGCGAGGGGCGAGCGGTCCAGCTGCCTCCTCTCTGTCCCGGTGGGGGACCTGGACCCAGATCTAGACACAGTGAAAGAAGAGTCATTTTATGGGATGTGCTTCAATATTACGGAACTACAGAGCCGACTGATGAGTTTGTGAAGAAACTCTCCCCAAAATAAAATGAATGCTAGACATTTGAGCTCTGAGCTGTACTGCAGAGAGAGGCAGCCTCTAACACTTACATGCCAGCTGGCCGGCCAGACAGTGCAGATGGGGGAACAGTTTGTTCGCGGTCGGGGGTCTGAGCGGCCGTGTGACCCAGCGTGTCCGTGGGCCCTTCAAGGCGCTCGGACAGGGGCAGCAGAGGAGCCGAGAAGTCTCCGGTGGGGGATTCGCAGGACAGATCCCCGCTGCTGGCATACAGCAGCTCCATCTGGGTGGTGGTCCGCCTGCGAGCCTGAGGGGCCGGGAAAGGTTTGGCTCAATAATCGTCCCACTCACAAGTCAATGGACCTGTTAGTTAGTAATTATTTCAAATCCTAAAAATAACCACAGCGGAATGGAAACTATGTATCAACAGTACTGCTATCACAGGTCTACACACAGTTCAGTACCTTACTCCTCGGTCGGGATTCACCACATAACTTCATCAGATCAGATGCAAGGGTGCTGAAACAGACAGGACGTTCCAGTCAGTCAATAAGAAAACTAATTTCAACTTCCGTTTTTCATTTTCATTTTATTTGTTCATTCCAATCCTGGGATTGGAAAGGAGCAGGATGAAGACAATTTATAATACCTGCTCCTTTCTTAAAACAAAAAACCGCTTACATCAGATGAAATACCATATAATTAACCAGTTTACTGCCAACAATATACAAATCAAAAATCCATAACTTATCTTAACATGTTTTTATATAACTTCCCTATTTTCTGCTTATACTGTACTCCCTTTTAAACTGAGAAATATTTCTACAGCTCTTGTCTTCGACTGTTAAGGAATTCCATATTTTGACACCCACCACAGAAATACACATTAGCTTTAAATTAGTCCTTAAGTTAGAGGGGAGAAGCAATCATCTGTAAAACAGGTGAACAGGTTTTAATATCATGACTGATGTGTGTATTTCTTTCTTTTTTTTACTAAATGAAGCCATGAAGCTGTGAAACACGATTGAAAGTGCAAATTAAGTTTGAAATCAAACGACTGATGACTCAGAATTAACTCTTAAAACAGGCCACAACAATAAAACCAGTCACCAGTTTGAATGTTATAGCTTCCAAGGTGTTTTTCCTCGTGATCGAGCCAGCATGTGCTGTGATGGCATGACGACGCATGACGATGTTAAACATGACACATCCGATCACGAGCTGCCATTCAGTCAGTCTGAATGCATGAAGCGCTGCTGAACAGTGTGTGTTTACCTGCCCTCTGCGGCCGGGCTGGGGGTGGACTCATCACTGCTGCTGTCATCTCCATTTTCTGCACCGGGGGGAAACACACATACACACACATTAACACACACACACACATACAGACAAATGTGGTTCCTCACTGAATTTGCAAAAGTTCACATGTGTTTTTAAATGATGGTGCATCTAATAAACTGTACTTTTCACAAAAGACAAAGCTACATATTACAGCACAACAACAGTGACAGCTTCAGCAGTTTAAAACAAGGTCACCAGGTTGACTGGCTTTAGTTTTAGATGGGGGGGGGGCTGTCGGGGGTCATTAGCGTAATGCGACTGGAGGCTACAGTGTTGGAGTGTGTGGTCCTGTGTAAAGGGAGAATGGAGGAAGCATGAAAGAGACAAAAAGCCACGAACATAAAAATGTAGACGCACAAACTGCAGTGTGTGGAAAACTTAGCAGTTTCTGGTCCTGCTGCACCGTGGCTTTTTTGTTGTTGTTGTTTTTGAACTGCTGTTTAGTTTTAGTCACGACAACCTGATTAAATGGGACTGACTAGCAGGTGGGCTAACGGGGGGAGACTTAGCACATAACAAGACTTCATGCACTTCGTGGCAGAGTTACTTCAGCTTGGTTAGTTTTTTAAAAGGATTGAGGGTCAATGCACACCACAAGATTTCTTAATCATGTGAAGAATCATTATGAGCATTTTTAATGCAAAGTTGCAAACAGTTGAGAGCGGTCAAAAGTCAAATTCTCTCCTTTGTCACCAACTAATCTTGTGAAAAACAGAACCCTATCCCTAAACCCTCAGCCCTGATGTCTCACACTCTCTACTCAGCAACAGCAGGGTGTGTGCTGACTCTGGGCCTTCTCACCTTACACTCTATCTAACCCAACTCTAACCCTTCCAACATTTTGTTTTCTAATTATGCAGCATCTGTCTAAATAGGAGTAGATGTTTCATTTTATTTAACGTTGTTTACGAAACAAACAAGAGATTTACATCACTTTGACTGCATTAACAGCAGTTAAAAAATGTGCCTTTAATGTTTTTTGCAAATGAGCTGTTGGTTATTCTACAACAACCACTGGGTATTTCACACATTATATTTGTTGTGCTCAATAATGAAGTTCTGTAATTGTCTTTTTCTGTTTACATGTTTCCATTAAGCACCCTGCAAAGAGGCCTTAATGCCCTTTAGTGCATTGTTTAAATGTGTCTACATGATCTCTTTTAACCTTACACAAGATCCATATTTAAAACTGGTAGTAAATCCAATGGAAATGTTGTGGTGTGCATGTACCACTGCTCTGTCAAACACAGTCACATTTCTATGCATCTCATACTCACCTGGTGACAGGTAACCTAACTCTTGAGTTCACACCAACACGACAGAGAAAACAAACAGAAATCAAATCAAAATCAAAAACCCAAAGATGAGAAAAGGGCTTTTCTTTTTATTTTACAGGCTTGATGTCCTTTCGACAAAGCATCAATTATTTTTGCAAACCACAGAGGAGACTGAAGCCTGCAAAATAAACTGTAGCCACATGATGAAAAGAGAAGATGACTGAAAAGGTGATTGTTATTGACATGCTCAGGCTGGTGCTGATCCTCCTGGTGTTTCCTACCTTGCAGGGCGCTGCCCAGCAGGGCGTCCAGCTCTGGATTGATCTCAGCCTTTTCCTTCAGCATGTGGAACAGCAGCTGGTTCTGGGTGGCGCTGTTAATCTCCGTCTGCTTCAGCCTGCCCTCCATAACCTTCAGCTGGGAATCCTTCTGAGCTGCCTGCAGACCCTGACAGTGACCACATGGAGCAGACACTTTATCACTTACAGCACTGTAGCAATGAATTATTTGTAAAGCTTAGAAACAGTCAAACACAATAACCGATCTATGTCTTCCAGGTTCAGCATGTTGCTTCAATTACTTCCACTTTTTCATTTGTTCGGTCTGTCCTGGTCTTTGCAGCTGCATTTCCTCGCCGGACCAATTAGGTTTCATCAAATCTAATCTCATCTAATCTAATTGAAACTTAATTTAATCAAGTTGTTCCATTTAAAGTCTCATTGAATCCAATCTTATAATGGAACCATGGCTATGAAGAAAGCAAGATCGAGATGAACAGATAAACTGGGAGACGGTTGCCACAACAACTAGCAATATGCATTAGCAATCAATTAAATTCATACAGTACATCTATTTTAAAAGACGTGGGCAACATAAATAGTTGAATACAAGTAGTGCCTCCTCTGGTTTTCTTGCAATTGATCTATCCTGGTTAATAAGGCAGAGTGTGGAGCTGCGTGACTCACGATAACTAATAATAAATACGGCTTTATAAGGTTAAATAAGTTGTTTCCAGAGTCACAGAGAAACCTGACTTTACCTCTAGTCAGCCTGGGAATGCAAACAGACACTAATAACATTAAGACAGAGAGAAGATGAAGCCGCTGGGAGCGGTAGTTACCTTATTGATGGCCATAGTCATGAAATGATCCAGGAGGAAGCGAGCCTCTGATAAGTTACAGGAGCTGATCACTGCAGTAACATCCACTGTGTCTCCTTCCTCCTGTAGCCCAGAATAATAACACATTCATTAGAGTGACTCTGTAAAGGAACACGCTTTAGTGCAGCTTGTGCATTATTGAACTGAATGGAAAAGTATGCTAATACACTTTCTTGCTGAGAGTTGGCTGAGAATAAAAACTCTTATATCTCTGTGTTACATAAAGTTAGCCTACTACCTGAAGCTAGTTATCTTAGCATAGCACACAAACTGCAAAAAGGAGAAAACAGCTACTGTAGCCTGAACCGTACCAACATGTATTGAGGATTGTCGATTAATTTTTATGTTTTGTTTGGCTTCCTGTATTTTAGTTACTTAAGTTACAGCATGTGATACTCAAGTGACCTCTATGGAGCTTCAATGTTTTCAAGAAACCAATCAACAGAGTCCGAGCACTGAAAAACAGCTGGTGAAAAGCTTGCTTTAAACTAGCTAGCAGCCAGCTACCCAATCCTTAGCTGCCCTGTTTCAAGGATTTTATTTTCATTAGAAACTAACACAGAAATATGACCACACATACAGCAGCTCCCAATGTGAGTACAGCCTGACAACTGATAAATAACTGCAGGGTTTTGGAGGCCAAACAGACATAAAACCAAGCAGTTGCAGTAACTTTCTGCAGTTTCTCACTTCCTGTGATCGAGACAACTTCTAAAATGCTGATTTGTTAAAATCAATTCAAGGAATAATAACCCATTAAAGGAACTGAAGGAGTAGGCTATCATGTAAGACAAGATGAATGTGCCATATGAACCTGGCTTAATGCTAAAACAGAATAGATACGGTCTTTTCTTTATCCTACTATACCTAAAGTCATCCATTGTCATGAGAATGAAGCACTATTTAGATTGCTGATATTCTTTCACCTTTGCTTCCTCCATCTGCATAATATTAGCCTGGCAGTCAGCGATACTGTCGTTGATGTAGTCGATGTTGGCGCTCAGAGACTCCAGCTCCTCATTGAGGGAGGCCAGGGAGCGGTCGGCGTCTGCACCCTCCACCGCCATCTTCTCTCTCTTCCTGGACACTCGCTCCCTCCGTCTGGTCAGATCCTCACGTTGCTACGATGGGAGAGGGAGAGGGAGAGGGAGAGCAGGACAAGAATAACCAATAATCACTTTTGTAGGAATGGAGAAAAACGGACTTTTGCCTTGTTATGATTTGTTACCTTCAGCAGTCGGTTCATATCTGTCTCCATGTTAGAGATAGTCATTCTCTGCATGATGATGTCAGTGACGCGTCTCTCTAGGGACTGCCATTTGGCCCTGGCGGTCCTGCTGAGGTAGCTGCTTCCCATCCGCACTGGTGAACTCCTTGGGAGGAAGACATTGCTACTTTTAGATAGGCTACATTAAAAGACACAAAGTCTTTATACACAGCGTCCCACACCTTAAAGGTCATACCTGGCTCCATTGGACTGGGATGCTCCAGATGTGTGTAGTCTGCCTGGTGTGGCTCGATGTGAGGGCTCCAGCAGAGGTTCAGGTAAGCTCACCTTCCTGCTGGCCTTCCCAGACACAGGCCTCACCTGCCGTCTGAGAGCCGTCACCTGATGCAATTCACAAAACATTTTGTAGTACAAACAGAATCAACTAAATAATGTTTAAGGGATAGTTCAACATTTTGGCAAATTGGCCCATTGTTGGATTGTGTTCTTGATGAGTTTGATGAGGGAAACCTTAACCTCCGTAGCGTAGCTCTGAGCAGCTTGCGGCTCTGCTCCGCCGCTCTAAAAATAGCTTGCACCGACAATTCAAGGTAACGAACCTCCTCCTAAGACTAGGGATTATGGCAATGGGCCAATTTGCCCAAAATGTTGAAGAATCCCTTTAAGTGTGATTTCACTTCCAAACCCTCCCTGCGTGGCCATGAGCTTGTCTTACTTCTTCATTCTTCCTGCGCAGAATCAGCTCCTGTTGTCTCTTCTGAGCCTCCAGCTGCCTCACCTGGTGCTGTAAGGTGAGATCAATATGAAGAACAAAGTGTTCAGTATAGAAAATAATTCAATTCAATTCAATTTTTTTGTCATTTGTGATTCTTCCCCAGTGATTATAACAAGAAACATTGTTGTTTTCTATTTCCCAGTACCAAAGCACTGTTGTGGAGATTTGGAGGTTTTTACCTTAATTATTATCAGTAAAACAAACTCTAGAAATAAAAGTACAACAATAAGTCCTATAAAAAATGACACATATTGGTGTTTTCATCCCTCTCACCTCGGCTCTACGCTGGTCTTTCTTCAGACTGGCGATCTCCCTGTTTCTCCTGCACTCTGTGGCCCTGTTCCGCTCCTGCTGCTCCTTCATCTGACGCATCAGCACCACCTGGTGGACAAACACACACACACACACACACACACGCCCAAAGCATGAGATAATTAAGTCAGCACTGCAACAACACAACAGTAAAAGGCGGTTAATAACCCGTTTATTCACCTTGGTCTTCTTCATCTCGGTCACATCTTGCTGGAGTTTCTTGAGCTGTTTCTCATACTGCGACTGGTTCTTCAGCAGGCGGGCGTGTTCCTTCTGAGCCGACTGGAGCTTCTGCAGCTCTTTGTTCATGGAGCCCAGCTTCCTCTCATACTCAACTTTGATCCTCTTGGCCTTCTCCTCAGTCCCCGCCTCCACTGAGCCTGGAGATGATCAAGAGAGGGAGGATGAAGCAGCCTTTCATATGTTTTCTTCCATCTTATCTCACCTTATCTGTGTCGGGGGCATCAACAGTGTCTCGTACCCATGTTGTGCAGCACCTTGTCCCTCTCCAGCTGTGTGTCTCTGATCTTGTTCTGCAGCATCATCAGCTTCTGTTCGTACTGCTGTTTGAGCGTGTGCAGGCGACGCTGGCTGTTCTCCAGCTCGTCGATCAGCTTTTGCTTGATGGCGATCTCACAGGTGATGTTGGCCAGATCGGCCTGGACGCTCTCTGCACACAGACACACATCGCGGGAACAAATAAATCCGGGCCTCTTTTCTGCTACGCATGTGATGAATTATCTTGCGAAAGATAACGTTACCTTTCTCCTCCAGTTCTTCAGAATCGGATTCATCAGATGTGTCTTCTGCTGCCATGTCGAAGTCCTCCTCCTCTACGTCGGCATCCTCCCCTTCTTCGTGATCGCTGCCCTCCTGGACACATTAAAGTACATATAGTGAAGACAATAAAATACACACAAAATACTGTGTGATGAACATCTTTAAACTAATTTGAAATCTAAAAGCTTCACTTACCACCTCTGCCTCTTCGGTTCCTCGCTCCTGTTCATTGTCTGGGACTTCCTCCTTTACAATGCTGAGAGAGAAAAAAACATTACGGCTACCAACCATGCCTAGAATATTTATACTCTAGGTCAGATTTGGATTAACAGCAGTGTAAATTCAAACACAAGGTGAAGGATACATGCAAATGATTATGTGCTTTTTATTGGATCAGGAGCAGATGTGGAATCAGTGTTGATTAACTAGTGGTTTCACTGTGATGCATCAGGGGGGAAACATTAATGTTAAACATGGAACGATATCAGAATTAAATTATCATAATTATTACACAGTTATTAGCAATCACATTACAAACTAAAGCCAGAGCCACACACTGCAAAGATTTGTTGACCAAGTTCAACAGAACTTTTCAATAATATTTTCCTCTTTTTTTTTGGTTACTTATATCTGATCTGAGATCTGATCAATATCTTGCAGTGTGCAGCAAAGAGGAAAAACAGGACGAACAGAGGGTTGGGAGAAAAAGGGAGGAGGTTGGTTAAGAGATCTGCGGGAGCGTAAACCACCTGGAGGTGCAGAAGACGTTAGAGATTAGTTACTTTGGGAAAATAGAAAGGAAGACATGGGTTAAGACCTAAGTCAAGTGTCAACCGAGATCTTTTCAATTACTGGGTGCATTTCAGTGTCAACACAAAACCACATGAAGTTGCACGTCTGTGCCAAACTAGCTGGTAATTGGATCAGTTTTCAGGTTATGGGATTTGACCCAATCCAGGATGGGATGTGGCAAACCTGGCGTGTTCAACCTCTTGGTGGCGACTCTCCTCGTATCGCCTCAGCCTTCAGAGAGGGATGGGGGGGGGGGGGGGGGTGTGAGCATGGTGTGGTGTGGAGGTGAGGAGGAGGCAGAGACAGGCCGTGGAAGACGGAGCAAGTGAGGGAATATTACAAGATAGGAGAAAGACAGAGAGTGAGGCAGAGCAGCAAAGTGTAGAGACAAATGATGATGCCTGACTGTGGAGATGGAAATCCTGCCAAGAACAGTTCAACCTGTTCTTCATGTCCACATCAGGTATATAATGTGGCCTTTACAAGTATATAAATATAAATGCAAGGACACGTTTCCACACAGCCACAATGAAGGATCAATGAACTGTGTGCTACAGTTTGTCCACAGCTTGTCCATCTTCATCATCAGCTGTCACCGTCTGAATCCAGCACACACTCCATCAAAGAAATGTCACTGGGTAAACCACTTATGCAGGAACCACATGTCATCACCATGGCAACAGACAAACATAAAGACCCTGCCATTTTAATATTCAACTAAATATTTGTTACAGTCTTTAATGCTGAAATTCAACAACAAACAAACAGCATGGTGAGGAAGTAAAAACCTGAAAAAAGTCAATAAAGAAAACAACGACGCCTACTCTACCTTTTCTTCTTCTTCTTCTCCTTCTTCTTGAGCTTCTCCAGGTCCTTCTTGGCCATCATGATGACGTCGCTGGCCGCCCCCTCGGGGGCCACGGAGCCGGGGCCGTACAGCGAGGAGCGGGTGGAGGCTCGGGACAGGTTCTTCCTCAGGTTCTCGCTCACAGCCTCACTTTCAAAAAGTTTAGCTCTGAGGGAAGAAACATCATCACTGTCACGTGACCGTCGCCTTTCACTATGTTTACTGCCTGTTTATTGTTTAATGTTTATTGGATCCCCATTAGTTGTCACCACCTGTCACCACCTGTGAACGGTTGTGTCGTTTAAGGACTGTTTCTTGTGCAGTTGTTTAATTGGTAACACGTAAGTACACACTGTTAATATTAGTTAAGCATGAAATACTGAAGTCATCATTTATAACACATGAATACTCATTAGTATGTAATTTATAAACACAGTTAAAAATGTTTTACTCATCATTGATAAGCATTAACTGTATTTATAAACTATATACTAATGAATATTCATGCATTATGAATGAAGAATTCAGCATTTATTAATGCTTAACTAATGCTTAATAAGGCAGCGCAATTAAGACCACTGACATGCTGCTGCAACCCAAATTATACAGCAAAATGGAGACATACCGTTACAATCTATACTGGGCAGTAAAACACTGTATGAGCAGCATTCTAGTGGCCTGAAACAATGGTCTAAAGTCTGCATTCGTATTTGGTTTAAGGAATGAAGGTCACCATCACTTGAAAGACAGTCTAAGTTACTGAGATGGGTTGCCTTTCACCCTGAATTTAAGCCCGCAAGGATTGACGGGAGGTTTAAACATTGGTATAGAAGGGGGAATCACTTCTTACTGTTCAATTACATCCAAGGGAGAATTTGAAAATTTCAGATACATATGGGCTAGAAAAAAATGATTTCTTTAGGCATCTTCAAACCAGGTCTTATTATAACGATCATAAAACCACTAGAGGAAAGTGAGACCAACTTAATCAACATATTGACAATATTGACAAGGACAATAGGAAACTTGTTTCAAAACTGTACTCCCGTATTCAATCTATTAAGAAACACTCAACAGATAAGATTAGATTAAAATGGGAGAAAGAATCTCGAAGAAGAGTGGTTGAATATGCTCTGTGCAGTCAACTTCCTCTAGTTTATAACCGTTGCGTACGCACAAAACGGGGCCTGAAAGTGGCGTACGTGACTTTTCACGCCAAGGTTGTGATCTATAAAAAACTAACTTGACGGGAGAATGTGCGCAGCTCTAAGCAAACTCTGACCCATGCGTACGCATGGTTTGGAGGAAAAGGGGAATTGGCGACACAGACGGTGTGGTGGTGAACTGAAGTCAGACTCAGGAAATGATGATTGAGAAGAACGATTATGTTTTTATTATCGGCCGTCGCACATTTAATTTCAACCCATATGCGTTAGATCCATGTTGCCACGGTGATTTAATTCAACAGCCTTATTTTGCATCTGACTGGTGTTTCAGAAACATCTTCTTAGAATCTAACTTAAAATTCAAAATCAAAATTCCTTCTCTATATTTAATCACCACCGTCTCTCCGTCATATTGTTCACTCCCAGAGCGCAGGAGGAGGAGAGGACGCCGCGGCTGCATGGGATAAATACATGGTGTAAATAACTATATGTTCCTATGATACTGTGTGAACATATATGATTTTGAGTCAATTAAATCTCAAACCCTGGGGGAAAAAATCCAGTAATCGTTCCCACAATTATTACATTCTGTTTTCTTGTTATCAAGAGAAGTGTCATGTTTGATCATTCATCAGAATGTAACTGATTCTGCTAATTATTCAAAGTTTTATCGATCAGTCTAATTACTGTAAATGTATGAATACAGCGGTGAGCCCCGTGCGTAATTCTGCACCACGGCACCACTGGAGGAGAAAGGAATGGTTAATAACTCGTTTCAGATTAAAACTGTTGTCATTGTTGTAACTATGTGCCGAACCGGGTCCAGCATGTGAGAGGGCAGCGCACTGAAACAACACCGCGTGCGCTCTGAGCCGCTGACGCCGTTAACAGCTGCGGCAACACGTCACGTCGCCACTTTCACACCTGCAGCTGATTCACAACAGCGACAGAACAAGAGCACGTCAGGCTCATTGACATGCAGATCACATTCATGTGGTGGTTTGCATTGACCATCTACGGTGAAAACAGGGCGTGAACAGGGCGGAACGTGAAGTGGATTCAGCTGCGCACACTTGTAGGAACTCTGTGATTTATAAAGGGAAGTTTGCTTGCAAGTGTGCGTACGCAGGGTTTTATAAGTCTGAATATTTACTGGCGCACGCAAAACCTGGCTTTTGGGCGTACGTACACTTTTAGTAACGATCCCACGCACAGTTTTATAAATGAGACCCCTGGTCTCTGGAGAGATTTCTGCTGGTGGAATCTGGTTAGATATTTCATAACCCCTAAGTTAAAATGTGTGCAGACAGGGGAGACGGCCAGGGGACTGTGTTGGAGGAAGTGTGGTGAACAGCTAGCAGACCGTTTCCATATATTCTGGAGCTGCCCAGCTATTCAGCCATATTGGCAAAAGATTACACGAGTAATACAAAACATTTTTGGTGAAGAAATTAACAGCTCTTTTTCTACAATCTACCTGGGTAATATTGCACCCCATATACTGGGGAGAGACAAATATCTTTTAAAAATATTATGAGCAACCAGTTAGAAAACTGTAACTGGAAGCTGGCTGCGGGCCACACCTCCAGCAGAGTCAGGCTGGATCAATATTGTGACTAATATCCAAAATATGTAAAAGGATGACCTTTTCCTTAAATCTACAGACTGATAAATATTTGCACTAGTGGGAAAAATAGATTGTGTACATGTCCACAAGAGATGCTCATTGAGCCATAGTTGTAACTCCACCAGTATAACGTCTGAATGAATGTATAGCTGACCAACTGTTTGTTCTATATCTCTCTGTAATGTATGTTGTCTATGTTCCTTCTATAAAAATAAAGTACAAAACAAAATAGTGTGTACTTATTATAAAGTGTTAGTGTTTAATTACCAGGACACATACCTGAGCTCCTCGATTTCTTTGATATAGTTCTGAATCATGTTTCCGATTTCTTCATTACCTTCACCTGCAAACAGATGGATCACTTTTACTTTATCATGGTTTAGTGGCAACTTGTCAGGAGCACAAACCTCACAAACAGGCTTTTGTCAACCAGCAAATGTTAACATGTTCAATTTTTACCAAAATCTTGAACATGGAGAAAGACACATATAAGAAAAAACAAAGAAATAAAAACAACAACAAGAAAAATAGAAATCTAACTTTTAGCCAATGTTAGCACATTATCATCAGATCCCTGTTGAGCCAACGCTGCTGGCATGACAAAAAAGTAAACAAGGTGATTGTGCCATAGATAAAAAGCTTTTGGATGTATTGGCCATATAGCAGGGTAGGGGTCTGACTGTACCTGCTTTAGCCAGAGTCTGGTTGGCCTGGTCACTGAGGACCTGGGTCAGTCTGGCTCTCTGAGCGTCGATGGTCTCCTGCATGGCCTTCACCCTCACCCTCAGGTGGTTGTTCTCCGTCTGCAGCATGGAGTTCTCATGGACCAGGTCGTTGATGCCCTCCATCCCATCCTCCCCCACCATCCGCTTCCCCTTGGGTATCAGACAGCATCATTCATGTCATTGAACAATACTGGTTTTTCCACTCACATCCAATGTATTTGATTATTTCCACTACTGTCGGTGTGTTCTTACGGTCTTGTACTCCATCAGCTCCATCTGCAGTCGAGCTATGTCAGTCCTCAGAGCGCTGATCTGCTGGCTGGCCCGGTCCTGGTTCACCATCACCTTGTTCTTGATGTTGCGGGCTCGGTTGGCGTACTTCAGGGTGTTCAAAGTCTCCATGAAGTCCCGGTCTGACGGGCTGATACAGGCGATCATCACAGTTTGACTGAAGAATACAGAGACGAAGAAAAATGATCAGTCTCCGTGGAATAGTATGATTGTTTTATGGATATAGGCGACCAACACAATAATTGATTTCACAGGTATTTGAAAACGCTTCATATTCTCTGTTATCCAGATATAAATCTATATTAACACTCAATTGTTATGTAGCATATACTTCAGCAGCACAGACCTGTTGCCACCTAGTGAGTCCTGTAACAGTCGTGTCAGTTTGGAGTCTCTGTAAGGCACATGAGTGGAGCGTTTACTCCTGTCTCCCAGAGCACTGATGACGTTTCCCAGGGCAAGCTGATGAACAGAAGAAAAGAAAAGTTTGTCTGAGAACATTTTCAAAATGGTTAGATTGTGATAGAGAAGCTGTTGTGTTAGGCCCAGTCCAAATGTTCACCCTAACAGACACGAGGTCTTAGGTCGGTCTAAAAGTAAAATCATTAACTGAGAGCAAAAGGCTTTCATTTCTAACAGACATTTTGGGCTCCTTATACAGACTTACTACAAGTTTGTATTTGTGCAGACTTTACCTGAGGGAATTACCCACAGTTCATAGCACTGGGTCATTAAATTCAGGGCAAGCATGAAAGGAGCTAATGCTAACATTCAAATTACAAGAAAAAAATCACTGGTGATTGAGAGATGGCAGAGTTAAGTGCAGTTATTTGTCCTATGATGGCAGGATGATTCTAAATATGCTTTTATCAGATTCATCAAAACATCTCTTTTCGTAATATGACATTTTGAGTCCCTGCAACCTCTCTCACACTCTCACTCACTCATCACAACAACTAAGTGTGTGAAGGTTCACAACTCAGTCCTTAGGGAACAGGGATTAGGTTTGTAATTCACGTTTGGGCCACCAGGGGGCTCTGCTGCTCCGGAAAAATCACAACATAGGTTCCTTGTTTCACATCAGGTAACAGCAAACACTTGATCTAACAACTGGTGACAGCAGTGAGATGTGCTCTCAGCTTCCTCACCAGCCCACAGTTGATGGAGATTCCTTCTTTTGCTCTGTCTCCCGTTGCTCCGGTTCTCTTCAGTCTCTCAGAACCGGCCAGGTCCACAAAGTGGAACTTGGCCGTCAGCGTCTCAAACTCATTAATCTCAGAGTCATTAGCTAAGCGGTTGTCTGTTACGTTGTCCTGGAACAGTTAGAGCACAACAGAGAATAAAAGGTACAATTTGCATTTCAGTCAGGAGCAATAACTGTGAATGTAAGGTGATCAGTGACATCATCGGGCTCTTTAGTAGAAGAGAGGCAGAGTACGTACGTTGTTATCAGGAGAGCAGACTCGAACTTGGCACAGGTGGATGGTGAAGATGGCGTGAGAGCGTGAACTCTGGACGTTCATCTGGGTGCTGGCTGTGGTACGAGACAGAGCGCCCAGCTTCAGACACTGGATCATCTGTTGGACAAGAGATGAAGGAGGAATAAGCTGTATTCTCACTTCATAAGTACTTTTAGCTTGAGTTTATACCTACACAGGAAATCCATCATGAACTTATTAAAATTTATATTTTCTTCTTAAGATATTCAATAGTATACTCATCAAACAGTCAATCGATCTGTCAAACTAAATTTGAATAGAAGTTTTCATAGGCTAGTGCAATGCAACAGACAAACACAGACAAAAGTAGAGAAAGACACAGCTGACAAGGATTAAATAAAAACAAATAAAAAACATGACATGATTAATCATATAAGAACAGATCAAATGGATTAAAATACCACAAAATTCAATTTTGAACATAATTAGCAGAAAGTGGCACAAGAGCAAACAGATGCCGCTCCTGAGTAAATAGAGTTAAACAGAGAACAGATGTGGCATCAGTGCAGAAGAAAACTTGTAGTTGTGTGGTGGTGTCTGACTGACCTCGGCTGCAGAGGTGACGGTGCGGGTGGTGACCCCGACAGTATAGATGCCTCCGTTGGCGTCTTCGTGGATTTTAATATTGGACCTCTGTTTCCTGGCCTCCAGGTCTCGGGTGGAGTCGAACAGGTCCAGCACCTCCTCGTTGTACAGCTGGAGAGCAGGTGGAGCGAGGTGAAGAAACAAGAAGCAGGAAATCCATAACACACAGAGATTAGGTGAAGGAGCGCTCAGTTGCTGATCCGTCATCACGTCGTCTGTCACTGCTTCACCGTCTCATCTCTGTCTCCTCAGCTGCCTCCTCACCAGCTGCTGCAGACACTTGTTGGCTGTTAAAATAAAGCCAGTAGATACTATAGACGGGCTAATGACACTTTAATGGCCGTAGGGTCATCTGGACGCTTTAACGACCTGAACCTTCCACCCTCTGCCGACCTTTGCCCTCTCGCTGTCGCCATGTTCTGGCTATGTCAAACTAATGGACCTGAAGTGGACTAGATGTTTTCGGTTGAGACTCGTTTCCAATTTCCAATGTTTATATCCTGTGAATCTGTATGATTGTGCTCTGCCCCCCTGTGTGTGTGTGTGTGTGTGTGTGTATGTGTGTGTGTTTGTGTGTGTGTCTCTGCACCTCCAGGAACTGTGCGTTGATCTTGAACTCGGGGACCGGCCGGCCCTGCTCGGTGGCGGCCTGTTGTCGCTCCTCCATCCCTTTGAACAGGTGGTTGACGGCCCGGGGAATGATACCCAGCTCATCCTCTCCGATGTTGACGTCGAATCCTGTTCCCATGGTGTAGGTCTTCCCCGAACCCGTCTGCACACAGAAAAGAAGACACATTGAGTTGTTGTTTTTTTTCCCAAATGGGAATAAAAAAGACGTGCGTCTCTTTTCTGTGTGTTTCTGTTTATTTAATGTCTCTGCACAAAGTCTTCATGTCAAAAAAAAAGAAAGACTGGTATCATTAGAGAAAAGGGTAGGGGTGCAGCTCTGGAGAGTTTAGGGGGGTCAGAGGGGACCTCTCTATGTTGTAGCCATGGTGACAAAAAGAGGAATGCAACATTGAGCTCGAATTC
>NC_139912.1:24753976-24933976 GCF_905171665.1 Trachurus trachurus | reverse complement strand
GCAAGACATAAAGAGACAGAAAGGGAGGAGGAAAAAAGAGAAGGAGAGGGACAGAGACTAGACATAGTGGTTACAGCCCAGACAAAACACTGATGGAAATCTCCACATTAGAAAGAAGCCCCTGACCAGCCAGTTAAACAGACCTATTATCTTTGTGTGGAATGATTGCCTTTCATGTCAACCTCACACTGAACTGAGTCAGGCTTTTAAACCTCTATACGTTTCTTTTCTTAATTTTTCTTTGAATGCTACCTAGTGTGCTATTACATACGTTCACAACAACAATGCTAACATGCTAATGTTTTGTACAATTTCTATGCTGTTGCTAACTAACTATGTTAATATTGCCCCAGAAAAAAGACACTGAGACGTGTCGACGAGACGAGAGTACACGATGTACTTAGACAAACAAAGGGGTTTGTGTTCATTTCTTACATGTTAGGAGGCAAATTATAAAAAGACAGGCTAGCATCTTAAATGGCAAGGCAATCATAACAACATCCTCTGTCCTTAGACCCTCACATCCACTGAGGAAAAACTCCATAGAAAACCCTTTTAACAGGGAAAAATTGGAGAAACCTCAGGGTGAGCAACAGAGGAGGGATCCCTCACCCAGGACGGACAGAAATAAGCTAAGAATCTGCTGGTAACCTAAAACTATATGGCATTGATTGATCTTGTCATCGAACCCTCTGCAAAGAAAGACCATAAAGAGAATTTTGCTGAAAAAAGGGAATCTGACAATGTGCATTAGCTAATCTTACACTGCAAAACTGACAGTAGGTCTGATAATGCAGTAAAATTAAAATGGTTTGATCTATTGTTGTGCATCATTAGATTTCTGAAGATGTCTTCCTTACATCAAGAATGTTTGAGCTTTGTTAGACAATGGACCTTTATTTTGAGTGTTCTTCAGGTGTGTGTGCCATATATTCAAAACTTAAGTTCTGGCATCAAACATCTCAGTGAAACATAAACAGGTGAGGGATAAGCTAGGTGTGAAGTACGTCCTGCTGGCGTATTATTAGTGTGACTGACTGACTTTAGCTGTGATTATGATCTGGCAGGCTTCACTCTGTGGTTCAACCCAAAACAGCCTTTTCTCCTGGCTAAATAAGGGCTGCCCTTCAGCGTTGTGGAGACTTAAGTCACTAATCCACCTTCTAGGGTGACACACACATGGGCTCCACACAGGCTGTTTCTGCAGGAAATTTAACTCCACCGCTTGCTGAAAGTGCACATTCAAGCACATGTATGTAAGCATGTAACTGCACTGGGATCAGCCTGTGATCAGAAAAAAGAGTGTGTATTCCACCTCTTTCCAATCAACAGTGTCAGGAACAAACTATGATTTTTTACTGAAAATCAAACACGAAACCTTCACTCACAGATTCGCAAACACAGATCCGGGGCCCCAGAGGCAAAAACCTGTGTGTAATTAGTGTAACTGCACAAAACATTAATCTGCTATGACAGTTTCAGCCTGTTGGCTGAAATACTGAGAAGAAAAATACTTAGAACTTCCAGAGTGCCAGGGATTAGAGGGATGCATACATTTAATCACTCTATGCCTATCTATCATTGGGCACTTAACATCATAAAGGAAATGATTTAGTTGCTATAAATAGATAATTCAGAGAGGATTTTAATGGACAGAGTTGTGCAGGACATGATCATACGCTAAAAAACAAACCCAAAAGAAAATGGACACAATAGCACAATATATATCTTGATTTTAATACAAAACAAGCAACTTCCGTTTGTTATAACTAAACACTACAATTTGATAGGCTATTTGTGTAATTGTTTGTTTTTATGCTCTTTTGTGCTGTTATTTTTTAAATGTTTTGTCTTTATGTAAAGCACATTGAGTTGCCTTGGTATGAAATGTGCTATAGCCTAACTAAAGATGCCTTGCCTTGCTTTGCCTATTTGATATTCACTCAAGAGATTTTGGAAAATACACTTTTGTAGTCTTGCCAAGAGTTAGAACAAAGGATTGATATCTGTACCTCTGTCCCGTTAGCTTAGCTTTGCAAAAAATACAAACTGTTAACCTGTTGGAGGGAACACAATCTGTCTCAGATCACAATAAGCTACTGCCAGACAAGACATGTTAAAAGATTTGGAACAGTGTCTGAAGTTACTAGTTTTTAGTTACTTTCAGGGCTCCAGACTGCCCCTAAATGGGGGCATTTTGCCCCTAAAATTTGAGACACAGCAAGTAAGATTTCCATCTAGTGCATGTGCAACCAGTATTTTTTTTTTTTAAACACTGGTGAAACATGGAAGGGACCACTCAAAGAACCTGGTAATGTATCTCTCAGCAGGTGCTAATGTGTGTGAGGACCATGAATGAAAAGGAAATGTGAATATCTGATTTGCAAGTTGATTTATGGTGTGCCTCTACATTTTAGGGGCCACTGTGCTTGTAGTAAAAACGGTTAGTCTGGAGCCCTTAACTCCATGTAACTGTTTCATTCATCCTAACCAACACTGACTGTAGCATCGGTAGCAGTGTTTAGCTAAAGGCCACTGGGCAGACAAGTGCTTCAATACACTGAAATGTATCACCCTTTCAATAATCGGCCTATTCTTCACTATTCTGTTCCAGTGTAACTCTTGGTAAAAGAAATAAGCACAGTTTAATAAAGGAGGCTGACTGAGTGATGTGAGGAGTTCAGAGTGCTGAGACACAGTTCACTTCACCTTGAAAGGGCTGAAAGGTAGACGGCCACATGCATACACATACACATCCCCAGTACACACACACACACACGCACACACACATTACATTAAAGACAGAGAAACACACAGAGGGGCTTTGTCAGGCTCTCCCCATGTGACATGGCCTGTTAGGCTCCTGTTCTCAGTCTCATTACTGCGATTACAGTGACAGCCTGAGAAACAGTGAACTCCTCACGCGTGCACACACACACACACACGCACACACAGACACACACACACACACACACACACACACACACAGACACACATTCAACATACATCATACACCTTGATCATGGTTTTTGTAGACAAAAGTACAGTGACGAGGAAAATGATGGAAGCTGATTTAAATTAAAGATCTAAGAGTTCACTCTGCCACATATTATTTAAATTAATTATCATATTTATACTAACTAAAACAGCGATATTTTTTATGCACACACTCTACAACACTGCAAACACACACACATAGTATAAAAAAAGACTGTACAATAGGTAAGCGTCTGGGATGCTACCTCTTTATATTTGGCATTTTGAAATAAGAATTTTTTTTGGATGTGATCCTGGCAATATGGGTAATATAAAAATAAATCAAATCATTGCCTTCAGCATTACTGTAAATCTGCTGACCTCATGGACAACATAAGAGGATGTGAGGAAACAGCAGTAATCAGATACTGAGTCAGCCCATCACATCATCATGATGTTGATAATCCTTCCTTTAACAGAGCCAATCAAATCACACTGTGACGTCACTTCACCGTCCAATCAATTCACTCCCCAGGGATGCAGCCAATCACTGCGCATCATCACTGACAGCACTAACAGCAAATCCTGATGCTTTATTGCCGTTATTTGATCTTTAGTTCGTCATGTGGAGATGGTGCAGACTGCACCCAGTGATTCAGCAGAAACAGAGAGGAACATCTGAGCCCACCAGGCAGCAGACAACACAACTCTTTTCTCCACATCTAACACTGCCACAGGCACACTGACTCACCACCTGACACCATCATGTAAAGTCACATATTTCTGGATTCAGCACTTAAAAGCCAAAGCAAAAATTAAATAAAAAAATTCAATACCAGCTACATCCTAGAATAAAAACACAGACCCAATTTGCCTCAAAGCATCACACCGATTACACTGGATCTATTTTCTCATAAGCCCATCATGCACAAATCTTAAAGGGAAATGCACATCCATCCATTGCTTATATACCAAAGACAAGATGGCTCATAACAAGCTGCACCAATGATATGAAACGCGTGGTCACCTGTTCCCCCACCTCTTGTTGTGAATGTGAGTTATTTATATTTTTTTATGATAACATTAAATATTACAGTAACAGCCATATTTAGCATTATGAAAATTAGTTGAACGTTAGTTAACGTTACCTAGGAGATCTGTGGCAAATGTCGCGAGAAAGTCTTGTTGAGACAGAGACAGGTCTTGAACAAATTTCAT
Source organism: Trachurus trachurus (assembly GCF_905171665.1). Classification (NCBI taxonomy): domain Eukaryota; kingdom Metazoa; phylum Chordata; class Actinopteri; order Carangiformes; family Carangidae; genus Trachurus; species Trachurus trachurus. The sequence continues at coordinate 24,929,782 of NC_139912.1, read as the reverse complement.
TTTCTCCTGATGTGTCTGTCTGAAACAAGGCCGTAATTACCATATACATTGGGGGGGACACATCCCCCCCAATATTCAAATATGCTCAAAATGCCCCCCCCCCCCCCCCCCATATATAGCTAGCTGATTAAAAAAAGAAAAAAGTATCCCATGTGTTAGTGAATTTACCGTACTTTCCGGACTCTAGAGTGCACCTGAGTATAAGCCGCATTAGCTAAATCTGAAAAGGCCGCACTTGAATATAAGCTGCAGGTTTTCATGTTGTAACATGAGATATTTACACAGAAAAACAGTAGGGAACTGTGCAATTCCGCTCGCTTTTCCGCTGTTTTGGTTACGCTCCTCTCGCCCATGTGCATTTGTTTACAACAAAGCCGGCGAAAAATCAAAAAATGGAGCAGTGGATAACTTTACGTAATTATACGATGTTATGGCGAGTGTGTTTGTGTATCTTAACCGTCATGGTTACGGAGCACGTTTGTGTTGCGGTGTGCAGAGACGAGAGCTGGGACACCTGGGCGGGGAAAAAAGTAGCGGCTTATAGTCCAGAAAGTACGGTATAGAAAGAGAGAGTTGGTCCTCCCCAATTTTGACTCCATGGTTACGGCCTTGGTCTGAAATGTACCATTTCCATGTCAAAATGTTCAGAAGAGATGTGGCTTGTGAAATATGAGTCCAATATTTTCTTCAGTGACTGTGGGGAGAAAGAATCAAACATAATCTGTGCTCACGTTCTCTTCTCCTATTAGAGTCAATTGATCTCCCAAAGGGGCGGGGTCATGGCGACACCCACGTGACACAGATACAGGGAACTGACTCATCGTGGGGCATCTTGTTTCTAAACCATCTTTGCCTATATCGCTTATTCATGGGTCTTGGGGGGGGGGGGGCAATCCCAGCTGACATAGGGCAAGGTCTTGTTGCCAGTCTATCATAGGGCCACATATAGAGACAACGTACCCACATTCACACGGGAAATTTAGTCTCCAGTCCAGTGAGTACAGGTTCTGGGAGTGTGGGAGGAGGCCGGAGGACCTGGAGAGACCCCCCCCAGGCCCAGGGAGAACATGCAGACTCCACCCAGAAGGGCCAGAAGCTTCTTTCCGAGAGGCAACAGCACTAACTGGGTAAATACTGGTATTTGAGCTCCCATTTAAAACATGTTGCACTCCTCCACTGTCACCTGTCATGTATAAGATGTGAGATGATCTTCCTGATGTTGAGGTTTAAGGCGGCACAGAGTGAGACTGTGAATTGCAGATGTGGCACAGCTGCATACAGAGCATGAGGGGATACAACATTGGCAAAGTGATGCAAAGATGTGTCCGCACAAGTTGAACATTTGTGTTCAAGGTAGAAAGTCTGTTTCCTGTTGATGTGTACTCGCTTAATCTAATGGGGCTTTATGAATCTAGTACTTAATAACCACAGACAGCCAGACAGACAGCTCAACTGAGGCCCAGCTGAACACAAACACCCTTAAGCACACTTCACTATACTAATGATGTTGCTAACTAGCTGACAGCTAATGTGTGAGCAGCTGCTACAGTGGAGCTGAACACAGAGCAGCTGGAGAATGTCTGAGGGGTTTTGATGAAGATGGGACTGGACTGTAACTGTGGACTGATGACAGTGATGCCATCCAGCAGCAGAGCAGAGGTTAATCAGGGATACAATGTACTACTAATACACACACACACACACGCAGGTGCACACACAAGTTCTCGTAATTCTCCTACATACACATGCTCTGCTGGCCCCGTCTTGCTCATGTCACTGAGACAAGAGAACCACAAAGAATCAGATTTCACCAGCAAACACACACACACACACACACACACACACACACACACACACACACACACACACACACACACACACACACACACACACACACACACACACACACACACACACACACACACACACACACACACACACACACACACACACCATCAACCAACCCTTCTTCTAGTCAAAGGTCTGTTGAAGTGTTAATAGTGAAAAGCTTCTCTCTCTATTCTTCAGACTCTGTGACTGGAGGAAACATGATAACCACTGCATTCATTCACATGCTTTTGTGTGTGTGTGTGTGTGTGTGTGTGTGTGTGTGTGTGTGTGTGTGTGTGTGTGTGTGTGTGTGTGTGTGTGTGTGTGTGTGTGTGTGAGGAGCGCCTTCAGGTAAACTGACCTGATGTTCTTATATAACAAAATGCAGAAATAGCATGCCCAGCAGGTGCAACTGTGTTTTTGTATATCTATGTGTGTATTTGTGCACCATCTTGAGTGGCATGTTTCTGCTGCCTGTGGACTAATGGCTGCCCTGGGCCAAAGGATGAACAGAAATAATAGAAGGATGTAAAAATAAAAATAAAAAAAGAAGAGAGAGAAAGCAGACGGTGCAAATGGGACATCCACAATGAGCTGCTCCTGTTCTAAGCACCACAACAAGACAGTGTTTTAGTGACAGTCTTTACATTGTTGAGCAGCTGGTCTTGACATCAAGTGCCAATCCACTGTAGTGTAGCTCTCTCCTCAGAGTGACTCTGGGATTAAAAATGCAGGATGGAGCATGATGGAAGATTCACAAATGATCTGTAATTGTGATCAGTGAAGGATGCATCTACAGTATTTTAGTGTTGGTGAAAGCAAACTTTGACTGGACCACAGGATGTGATAAAGACGTAAAGACCTTGAGTTTGTCTCTTCCCTCAGGGTGTAGTTTGACAACAGCGAGGCAGTGACGGCGCTGAGGACTTTTGGGAACCAGGCCAGAGGGTCAACGGAGACGGAGACGGAGAGGGGAAGAGAACAGAGCCAGAGAGAGCGTTCTGCTAACTCAGCGTTTTTAGAAACCGTGCACGGCTGCTGAGTGTCGTCCATTCAAAAGAGCTCCGGTCACCAAGGAGACAACTGAAACAAGCTGCCATGGAGACATTCTGACAGGGTCACCGACCGACCACAGCTCTGTGATCAGCGCCGACTTCAGCTTCCTGGGTCAAAGGTGGCCCGGGTAGGAAGGAGGGAGAGGTGGAGAGGTGGCAGAGGATGGCTGCCAGTACACTGGCCTCCAGCACTGATACCAGATTAATGGAAACATTCCTTTTTGACAAGGACAGTGCAGCCCTGCCATGACACACATGGGACTGAAATGGAAATTCAAGTTGAAAGCAGGAAAATGGAGGAAAACAATAAGCACAGCGTAGTAAAAAACTAAACAAAACATGTTTTGCTACAGTATATGTTCATGGCTCATTCACGGAAGAAGGGTGGTGAAAACAAGAAGTTCTTTGTGTGGCTAGAAGGAACAAGAAATTCAAATAAATACTAGTCTCCACATATTGATGACCAGTGGCTGTGCTGCTTAGACAGAAGTTGTTTGAATATATCAAACACAATATCAGATGACAGCGACTGGCAGATGGCTTTCAGGTTGCTGTGCTTTGCGTCTCGGTTCACTTGAATTGGTTCATGAATATGGACAAACACAGGTTTATACACACACACACACACACACACACACACACACACACACACACACACACACACACACACACACACAATGCTTTTTGTCAGGGCAGCAGGCGCACAGCCTTTGCCCTCCAACTTAATCTACAAAGGTCAAAAGGGGCGGGACTTGTAACCGACAGGCACTAAGGTGGAGCCAATAGGAGACAGGCTATTTGGATATTAATAAAGGAGCAGAGTTTCTGAGGGGCTTCATGTAGGTCTAGTTTGTATTTGACAAATTCATTCTGGGTAGATAGTTACTTACCTTACAACATACAAGGCAATATATAAGTGATACACATGATATTATGTGAGATGATTCAAATTTGTCAACTTTCATTGATTTTTTTTTCTATCATGGATTAGTCTACATATTAGTTTTATTATTAATTGATCAATTATATTGATGTCCATTAAAATTTCAATTTCTCAGAATGCAGTCCACAACCCAATGGTATTCAGTCTACGAGCACTTAAAACTAAGAAAAACAGCAAATCAGCACATCTGAGGACCTGGAATCAACATACAGTATGTTTTCTCATTGAATTATGATTTAAATGACCAATCACTCAGTAAAATAGCATCATAATTCTTATTTCATTATTGAATATCATGTTTCGGGTGTAGTCCTGGTTGCAATACACTGTCAGATCATACTGTCATATACAAATGTTATCTAATTCTATTCAAATTACCCACTGTGAGTGTAAGTTTCAAGCTGAACAACCTATTCAAGCATTCTGCACAATAAGGACCACCCACTCTATGTTTTCTTCCATGAACTGAAGAGTTCTTTTAGCAACAGACTGGTGATGCCGAGATGTTCCTCAGAAAGATTCAGGAGGTCTTTTGTACCTGGTGCAGTGAAGTTTTTTAATGAACATTGTTGTTAATTATTGTCGTTTCTGTTGTGTGCTATGCTCAGTAATGCATTGCATTGCACTTATTGTACTGCCTGAGTTGTCAATGCTTGTCATGTTGTAGTATTGTGTGTTGGATGTTGTGCGTACAGAGTGACAATCAATTTCCCTTCAGAGGGATTAATAAAGTAAACCAACCAACCAACCAACCAACCAGCATGTAAATGGGGAATATCTCATCATAACCAGTTTTTTGTTTTTGTTTAAGTATATATTTTTTGGCTTTTTTGCCTTTACTTGATAGCACAGTGAGATAGACAGGAAAGGGGGAGGCAGAGAGAGGGGGAATGACATGCAGGAAAGGCCTGCCCGATGCGGGATTCGAACCGGGGACGCCAGCGTTGAGGACTGTATCCTCTACATGGGGCGGCCGCTTTAACCACTGCGCCACGCACCGCCCCATCATAACCAGTTTACCACTTGCAAAAGCCCCCACCTTGTCCCATCTAATTAGAAACCAGAACTTTCGTCCTCTATATTGAGTAGTAGGAAACCTGAATCCTGGCTGCAGGCTAATTCTGGCTGCCAGCACTTAATTATTAAAGCTGCACTTCAAGGATATTGACAAACTAATAAGTGACTTGACCGACTCCATCAAGCAAAGTCGGTATCAATGACTGAATTCTTGAATAAATCATTAATGTCCTGTTCTGCTTTTTCATAGAACATGGGACAAGAGAAATGTGTGCATGACTGAACACAAACACACACACATACAAAGACATGTCAGGGTGTTATATAAAAGAGACACACACACACACACACACACACACACACACACACACACACACACACACACACACACACACACACACACACACACACACACACACACACACACACACACACACACACACACACACACACACACACACACACACACACACACACACACACAGAGGATAACCCTGTATACACTCTGTGCTGCAGAATGCCCCATCTGTGTGCTGTCAGGTGTGACAAACCTTTACAACCACAGATGACGGCACAGCTGATGCATCTAATGTTTAAATAATCTTATTGAAGAATAAGCAAGTGTATTTGTCAAGAGCAAATACACTTTTACGTTACATCATCTTTCCCGTAATAAATCAAAATGACAAAAAAAAAACCCTGAAACGACTTTTCCTCTGTTCAGGCTCCAGACCTCTTTCTTTCTTGGTCTCCCTGTTACCTCCAAAAATAAAGAAAAACACACTCACACAGCCAGAATCAGGATGATAAAGAAGCATTTCATCGCTGTGGGCCTGTTGGTGTGGGGGATTAGGAACTTGCTAACAGACAGCATTAGCCTCGCAGGCTGAGGCAGGCACTGGTTGGCAACCTGCACACACACACACACACACACACACACACACACACGGCTAACTAAACTATCACAGAGTGCGGAGAAGCTGCCAGTCAAAACCTCTAAGATGCTTTAAAGTTCAGGTTCGCCACAACTATGAGGCTCCAAAATAATTAGAATGTTGCCACGGCGATTAATCGAGCTGAAAACACCAACATGAAGCTGCAGTGTGATGTTAACGCTTGCAGGCAGTGATTTAGCAGCAGATGAAAAGGTGTGTCTTCTTTATTAAGTGAAAGTAAATTGTACTTTGAGTTAATGATGACACGTTTTGTCTTAAGGCTCCATCTTCATCAGTGAAACAAAAACCAGGGAGGATGTGTCTGGAGATGTTCACAGTGAAACTCTGCTGACTTTGTTGTTGCAGTTTTACTTTCATCTTTGTTATCTCAGTCAATTCAGTCTTTAATGGTATTTCCAATGGTGAGCTCATATAAACACTCTGTCTTTGTATGTGGCCCTAATTATAGCATCAGGCTGATATGAGATGTCGTCTAACTTATAGTTACATTTATTTGCTTGCCTTAATTATTATTATTTTGGGCTTTTATGGCTTTAATTGAGAGAGAGACAAACAGGAATGGGGATAGAGAGAGGGGGAATGACATGCAGCAAAAGGCCGTCAGGGTTGTCTGCTCAACCCAGTGAGCTATATGATCAATTTTTGTCCAGTAAGTTCTAAATACCTCAGTTACCCACCAACATCGGATGATATGAAAGGATAATATCGGCATTAAAGCAGAAGTAAGCAGAATGTTTGTGTTAATATAAGTCTTAAATAGTTGTATCTTCCGACAGCAATCACTTCTATAGAGTGTTTGGTCTGAAACACGGGTCTGTCAGTCACTCTGCTCTGCTGTAAGCCCAGGAGAAAACTTTCCTTGTATCCTACAACCTTTATCCAATGAGGAGAGAGAACGGCATAAAGGGGCGGTCCTCTCTGTGTGTGCAGCCAAGGGATGCGCGTGAATGTGGTGACGTAGGGACGAGGACGGGGACTGCTAACTCCATCTGCTGACAGGAAGTTAGCCAAAACCACCGGATCCCTTACTTCTGCTTTAACTCTCGTATCAAATGACTCTGCTGTACAGGAAATGCAGGTATTGATTGGCTGAATCACTGGTGGAACCAGAGACCCGAGCTGCACTATGTGCTTGAGCCTGATTGAGTACAGACCAGAAATAAGTTAGGCTACATCACACAATCACCTATTTAACGGTCTCTCATGGAGGCTCTGATACTTCCCCAGTAAGAGCAGTTCCAGTGCTGTGCATGATGGCTCACTGGGGTTTAAATAGAAGTGAGCCATGGTTAATGTTATTAGTTTCACCTGGGCTGATGTGACACAGGTGGATTAAGGAGCTGTGTGTGTGTGCAGGTAAAGACCAGAGTGCCCCAGTGACAGGACATGGATCTGTCTTTGTGTGTGTGTGTGTGTGTGTGTGTGTGTGTGTGTGTGTGTGTGTAAAAGAGAAAGGATTAGTGACAAAGCATTTTTAAATCCCACATCTGATCTCAGGCCTTTAAGTGCAGACTCGTGAAGCCAGTGTTCCCTGGTCATCTCTAACCTAACTAGTTTTGGTTTTAAACTCAACAAATATTAACATTAGCCAATCTTTCCATTTCACACACAGAGGAAGGAACATGATCTTAAAGCAGATATCAGTGGAATGTTTTTGTTAATATAAGTCCTAAATAGTCCTATTTTCCGTCAGCAATCACTTACATGAAGTATTTCAGCCTAAACACGAGTCTCTCCGTCACTCTGCTCTGCTGTAACCCGAGGAGAAAATTTTCCTTGTGGGATACAAGTGTTATCCAATGAGGAGAGAGAACGGCATGAAGGGCTGTGTGTGCAGCCAAGGGATGCGCGTGAATGTGGTGACGTAGCACGAGGACCAATTGATGCCTGACAAGGGCGGGGGCTGCTAACTCATGGTGCGTTCAAAGAAACTCGTACTTTGTGTTTTTCCTTCCTGTGAAGTCATACCAGTTCGATCTGGTACGAGTTCACGGGTCGGAAGTTACGAGTGGCCGTTATAGGGAACTTTCACAGACAACAGGATGGTAAAAACACGAGCTACGGGTTACCTGGAACGCTACCAAGTCGTAGTTGTGACTTGAAGCTGTAACTTACGGTTTCAAAAGCCTGCCTTGAACGCAGCATTAGCCGAAACGGCCGTGAAGCTGATATCTGCTTTAAGTGGTCCTTATTTTCACCTCTATCTTTTACAGTAATTGGCTTGTTCATGTATTTGTCAGCAGGATTGTGCAGATACTGTATGTCTGGTGTAGTTTGACACTGGCCTGTGCTCTTGTCCTTCTAGTTGCCTATAAATTTAAACACTCGCTTTCCAGAGAAAGAAAGAAAGAAAGAAAGAAAGAAAGGTAGAAAGAAAGAAAGAAAGAAAGAAAGAAAGAAAGAAAGAAAGGTAGAAAGAAAGAAAGAAAGAAAGAAAGAAAGAAAGAAAGAAAGAAAGAAAGAAAAGATGAGTGAGAGATAGAATGGATGAATGGGCCAATGAATATTCAGCTGATTGTCAATAGGTCTAAAGGTGGAAACCCAACTAGCAAACCAGATGACAGAGCTCACTAAATATTTCATGCAGCCTGGGCTCTTCCAGATACAACAGCACATAGTTTGCACTAACAACATAAACCTGACTGGAACAACTTTACCTGTTAAGTTTCAAACATCTTTAAACCCTGTTCAGCAAATCTTTATGTACATTACTGAGGAAACCAGACATGTAATGTTACCTTGTCTATCACAATAATGGGTCTGCACAGGCAGCGCTCAAAAGACTCACTGACTGACTGATTATTTACTATCCATAAACTGAATTGGCTCTGTAAACAGAGTTCTGGGTCAAAGTCTGAGTGCATAATAACAAGTGAAGGCAGAGAGAAAGACGAGAAACATGAGAGGGACGAGCTTTTGTCCTCCGTCTCTTCCACTGATCTAGTTCACATGATGTTTCGCATTTCCAAAACACACACACACACACTTGCAGACAAGCACTTGCCGTTGCTACTGCTGCCACCCTATCATTCAGTCTATTGACATCTATATTGATTCGCTATGTATTTCATTGTCTGGACTGTATCTGGGTGTCTTTTTTTTGTTAAGCCCTTTTTTACACACACACACACACACACACACACACACACACACACACACACACACACACACACACACACACACACACACACACACACACACACACACACACACACACAGAAAGATATAATTGGTGACCAGACGGTGACGGCATGGATTGGCCCAGGGGACAAAGGTCAGATCAGCATGATACAGCAAACACACACTGCCTCTAACACAGCACAAAATACACCAATACACTCGTACCAAAGCGTTGTATGCTATCACAAACATCATCTAACGTGCCACTGTTTCCAAACAGACTGCCGGTCTGTGTGTGTGAGTGTATGTGTGTGTGTGCGTGCTGTCCAGTGGGAACAATGTATGGGAATAGTAACAGGCTTTTCTTTGGCCTAATCCACTGGGAGATCTTCATTCATAAATCCACCACACAGCAGTGCAGGTATTAACAAAAGAAGGTCAGGTAATCAGGGGTCTGGTCTACAGCCTACTACTACTGGACTGGTCTGTACTGGTCTGTAGTCTGAATGATACAATGGGTGTGGAGAGGACAATGTGTATGTTATAGAGGAGCTTCAAAATAAAAGCACATAAACAGAAGAAGGGGTGTGTTGGTAGAGGAGAGTGGATGCAGTGTGTATAGCTCCAGATTTGGTGAGATGAGTGTGTTTGTCTCAGTGGTGGATGGAGAAGTAGCAGGAATAATGGTTGGAATGGAATGGAATGGGGTGTGAGCCGGAGCCGGAGCCAGAGCATCCTCAGAGAGGAGGGTCCAGTCTCATCCCTCCATCCCTCCATCCCTCCTTACCTCAGGGCCACGCGCACCGAGCTCTCATCTGGCCCGCTGCTGCTCATGGTGTCACCGGGTGGCTGCCTGTCCCCCAAACAGTCCGCTGCAAAAATAGCTCGATTTCCCTTTTCTCTTGATCCTCTTAGAAGACAAGAGAGCTCCGTCTGCAGCCGCCTCCTCCTCCTCCTCCTCCTCCTCCTCCTCCTCCTCCTTCAGGAAAAGCGCTTCTATCTTGAGCCTCCGCCGCCGCGCGCCGCTCACCTCCTCCTCCTCCTCGGCCGGCTGCTCACAGGAGCCATGTTTATGGGATGATGATCGGGATCTGGTTTTGTTTATCTGGCCATAGTCCACCAGTAGTCACCTCTCCAGAGGCATCGTCTCTTTCACCTCCTGCCCGGGCTGAGTGCACCCTGTGTATGGGTGCGTGCGTGCGTGTGTGTGTGTGTGAGCCAGGATCCGCTCAGTGTTTGATTCCTAAGACGGAGGACGTCAGCAGACTCCTCCTCCTGAGCTGTACCAATCCAGACAGGGGACAAGCTCCCTCACAGCCCTGCACAATGTATGGACAAAATGTATCGTAGGCTATAGGCCTACTACTACTTCTATTTCTATCAGGCTACCACAATTAATAATAATCACAATAATAATGATCATTCTGTAAAAAACATTAAAAAAAAAAAAAAAATCCAGTATTATAAATTGAGTACACATTTCATACAGGGATTATTTATTGTATAAGAGTGCATTAGTTTAAGCTGTAGGCTATGTACATAATGTACTGCCAATAGAGTGACTTGTGTTGTGAGTGTGTCTGATTTAACCACTTCTGTATTTTCAGAATAAAATGATTTGAATATTGTGCTGCACCTCCACACCAGCCTATTTTACATCATATATTAAAGCAGTACAGGTTCAAACCAATTAGGTGATTATGAATTACATATCGCACCATCTACTATGTGAACTAAAAATAATTAAAATCCATCCAAATGAAACCTAACTTCATCATTCTATTCTATTATGTCAAATTTTTAGATAGTAGATTATAGTGACTGTGTTTTGTTGTATTCCATGGTGAGATGACACACATCACATCATTGTGTGGTGATGTGGGTCAGTAAATGAACACAGCTTTTTGAGCATGCTGCCATCTTGTGGTCTAAAAACATTACTGCACCTTTGAAGTTGAAGTAATGTGACACTTCAATCCACCAGCAGATGGCTGAACAAACCCCCCTGCTGTGCCCATAACACATACTTCATACTACTTACACAGAGTGCACTGTACTAGTTATTATAGCTGCAGTTATTGTACAAACAATTGACACACTCTCACATGAACCTTTCCTTTGGCTGTTCTGCGTCATGTTTCTAGTTTGAGCGTGCTTCATTGTGAAACTACATGTTTTTGAACTTGTACACAGTTTCTGCTCAGTCTAAACAGTCCAGCACCAGTTAGAGGTCATCAGGACAGAAGCAGCTGTAGGCCTCTCTGTGTCAACTAGCATGAATCTGCTCAAAGCTGAGAGTCTTGTGAATCAGACGGTATGGCTGTCTCCATTCTGAATGATGTTGTATTTCTGGCCCGGGGCCTGACTGACATTATGAGCCTCAATACCCCACAGTGAGGTGCTGGCATGGCCTTTAGCTAGCTGAGGAAGGTTCATTTTTAAATCTGCAGTACGTCTATGCGATCGATAGAATCCCTCCACCCTCTAGGCATGCCATCCATTTCTCAGCATTAAAAAAAATCTGTGATTAATTAGATCTTGGACTGAAATTGAAGAGAAATTGTAATTTTTGGATGGGGAAATGAATCCAAGACACCCCATTCTTCAAGGTTGCAATGTATCGATTTATTTACAAGAAAATACATCTTCATCTCTCAACATAAAGTGACCTTAGCACGTGTTTTTTTTTCAAACAGATGACTTTTATGTCGATGTACCTTGATTCTATGGTTAAAGAATACAGATTACATGCACAATGAGATCTCAGTAACAGAGGTCTGGGCTAAGATTACAGGAATTCAAAGTATAAAATCAGTATGTGTAACAGAGATTTGATTGAAAACAGAGGTCTATTCAAAGTAACTATGGATGAAGTCCAAACTCTTGTCACCCCTGGCTTTGCATGTTGTTTCTACGTCTGTTTCAGGACAGGTCTAAGTGATATCTTGAAAAACTAATTAATGCTGATTGAACTGTCCTACATCAAGAAGCATTTTCCTTTCCCATAATCCCACTTCACATGCCACATGTACAGCAAATCCCACTTTGAATGCCCCAAAGTGGCTTTAATGAAATAACATTACATGCACTATTAAGACAATTATAAAATCCTCAATTGTCAAATGTTAAAAGAAACTTGTATGACCGTACCACATGTACTCATTGTCTTTGCTCTGTCATACATGATGGGATACATTCAGTCTCTTACTTACAGAGGGGATGATAGGATGAACCTCTCAGTGTCGACAGTACAGTTTGTTAGTAGTCATTGTATAAAGCAGGGTCATACAGTGTAGTAGGCCACAGTGGTCCTCACTTCACTGAGAAGCTGGTTGAAAGTGTTTCCTAAGGGAATAAGAAATGATGAGGTGCCATATTAAGTGATAAAGTGTTAGAGGGTTCCTACACATTTGACATTTCAAAATTCCATACTTATTCCAGACCCTAATTACCAGACTACTCGGTTAAAAAATCTAATAATTTGCAACATTTGAGTAATTAATCTTTTGTTTTCATTATTCTGAATTTGTGTGCCATTATGTCACCAAATCATTTCCAGCAGATTGTAGCTTGGTACAATAGCGCATACAAAATAATTAACCCAAATAACTTCAGTATTAAGATAAATATATTTCCATATGTGTAAAATGGAAACCATTTTCCATACTTTTCCAGACCTGGAAAAGTATAAAATCAAATTCCATCCTTTTCATAACTGCGTAGGAACCCCGAGTGTAGTAGCAATCCCCTCTACTGCCCCACCCGTGGGTAAAAGGGGTCGCCCCATGAGTCCACAGTCCACTCTGACAAGTATTTCCTGGAGAAATGAAGATGTGTGCAAGAGACTACTGACAAGAAGGCACCTCATCATTCCTCCTCCCGTCTTCTCAGGATGAGACAGCAGCGGATCGCTCTGCCCTCCATGTCCGTGTGGTTCAGGCTCCTATCAGATCTTGAGCTGACCTGGTTTTCCAGTGTCAATAAGCAGACTCTGTGTCATTCAGCGGCCGGTCTGCCCTCCTGTCAACAGAGTCCCACTGACAACACAGAAACATCATGTACCTCAGGTCAGGAAGTCTGTTAGTGCCATTTTACAGACCTACACTAATGCCCTCCATGTTCTCTTACGTACCAAATTGTTTTTCTTTTGTATTACAAGGCCATCACATGTACCGGTTTCGTTCCTTTAGATATCAAAGGAACATTTCAGTCATTGTCTTTCTTTCTTCAGTCACATTTAGGGGCAAACTAAATCTGCGGTTGTCCTTCGGTAACCTGGCAGCCCTCATCCTAAGTGGACCAAGGTTGCATTCAAATGCTCTGAAATTCTTTTCTTGAACTGTCCTCTGAAAGCCTGAACAGAGGGAGGTTTCACAGGCTTAAAATCTCATTGGAGGAAAGATGTGGCACTTGCAGACATCTTGGATTCAGTCAGAGCTCAGGCTTTAGAAAAAAAAGGCCTGAGAGAGTTGTTCAGCTTTTTTGACATGCATTAGAAACAACATACAAGCAAGTTCCAAACCGAATTAGATAATAAAGGCATACTAACACACCTTAAATTAGCACTTGCTCACCTATTGGTTTGAATGATAAGAACAAACTGTGGTATTGTCTGACTGAGCACAGTGCACTTTGTATTCTGCTGACGATGGGACTGATTGTCCGTTGTCTTCAACAAGAAGTCAACACTGACACAAAGTAGTTAAAAAGAAATAGTGGCTTAATCAGTGAGATGATTTAATACACTGTGCTAGTCACTGCAGTCCTGACTGCAGTACAATGTGAGGATAAGATGAAGTCCTGTGTTCCCCCTGTTTATTCAACATGTGGACCATACCATTATGCACAGATTTCAACATCTGGACCATACCATTATGCACAGATTTCAACATCTGGACCATACCATTATGCACAGATTTCAACATCTGGACCATACCATTATGCACAGATTTCACCATGGCCATGTGACTTATGTGGGTCAACACAGGTCAATCAGGTCAAAGAGAGGAAACATTAAATCTAAGCTCCAGGAGGTCAGATGTTTGTGTCAGGCAGCACAAAGGTTTCTGGTTGTTGTATTTTTGCTATTGAAATGTACTGATATTTTGTAATGCATGGGAAAACCTCACGTCTATGGTGAAATCTGAAGAATACACTATAAATGATGGCACATAGGAACACATGGGCTCTTATCCTGTACTGAGAGGCAGAAGTCAGCCTAGCTTCCTGTTCCTCAGTGTCTCTGTGCGAGCACATACACAGGTCTGAACCACACAAGAAAAAAAAAAAAAAAAAAAAAACAACAACACCCTATGAACGTAAGCCACCGCCACAGCTTAGAATCACCACAGTGTTTCTCATAAGTATGATATTAACGGAACAAATCACCAATTTCACAGTATCACAACCTCAGGTAAGTTGCTGGTAACAAACATGGAGGCTCGATGAGGAGAATTAATCAAACTTTGACAGCAAATGAAAAAAAAAACCACCAGGACCTCAGGGCAGCCGTCAGTCAAGAGGCCAAGAATCTGCTGAAGTGTCTTTGAGCCAAAAGCCTGACCTCTACGTTTTAGCCTAATTATGATATATGCAAATTTTTAATTAAAGATATAGTTCAATATTTTGGCAAATTGGCCCATTGCCATAATCCCTATAGTCATAGCAGTAGGTTCGTTACCTTAAATCGTTGATGCCAGCTATTTTTAGAACGGCGGAGCAGAGCCGTGAGCTGCTCAGAGCTACGCTACAGAGGCTCATGGGATTTCTTGGTTTCCCTCATCAAACTCATCAAATACACAATCCAACAACTCCACAACGCTCTGGTGGACAAGTTGTGACCTGCACATTCACCACGCTATGAGATAATAACACAACGTTACCAGACAGAGTTGTTTTCAAGGTAAATGCAGAGACTGCTTGATGAAAAACTGCCCCCCAATGGGAATGTGCATCAACTGTTTTGCATGAATTTCCCTCTAAAACAACTCTGTCTGGTAACGTTGTGTTATTATCTCATAGCGTGGTGAATGTGCAGCTCACAACTTGTCCACCAGAGTGTTGTGGAGTTGTTGGATTGTGTATTTGATGAGTTTGATGAGGGAAACCAAGAAATCCCATCAGCCTCCGTAGTGTAGCTCTGAGCAGCTCATGGCTCTGCTCCGCCGTTCTAAAAATAGCTTGCACCGACAATTAAAGGTAACGAACCTACTGCTGTGACTATAGGGATTATGGCAATGGGCCAATTTGCCAAAAATGTTGAACTATCCCTTTAAACTCAATAAGGCCTCATGTATGCTAACATAATAATATGTTGAATTTAATCAGGAGGACTGAAGTGAATATAAATATGCATGTTATGACAACATCATCAGCCTCCACTGACGCTAGGGAAGAAATAAGGAAGCTCTTACATCCTTATCAAACGTGTATGAAGTCAATCAGCTCATTGTCCGGTGCCGTCATGCATCTAAACAGGAGGCAGCGCTGCCGTCAAGCAGAGTCCCAACAGGTGTCTGCCATGCAGCAGGCACGCCACTGTGTTGGTGTCAACACGCAGGAGGAGGACCAGCTCTAACAGGTGGCTGCTGTGTGTGTAGCACATGTGTCTGACAGTTACACTGACTGGCGACCTGCTCGCCCATGTGCAGCAGCGCAGTTCTAGAAGTGTGACTGTTGACAGAGCGGACCAGACTACCGGCTGGTTTCCCGCTCCTCTCCCTTTGAACAGGGCCTCTTCAGCTCATTGTGTTTGTTCAATAAACCAGAAACCTGTAGTTTTGGAGTCAGACCTGCGTCACTAATTGCTCTAATAATAGACCTCTGGCTCTTTTCTTTGCCAGCCTTGTGTAACTCTGAAACCGAGCCTGTGTCAGTGGTCCGGGGTCTACTACTGTATAACCTAATGTGGGCTACGATGAGGTAAAAGGAAAGGGATTGTACTACGGCTATGTACACAAACCAAGCAAAGGCATATTGTGACATTTTTGAAAAATAGTCTCTTTTGACCTTTCCAAACAAAGAGGTCGTGATAAGTTCAATAAAAACTAAATCCTACTGCTAAATTAAAGAGGTAAAAACAAACATGGATCCTGCAGAGCCCAGTAGACTGGGAGTTGAATACTGTTTTGGGCATCATTTAGTGGCTCTATATTAAAACGCTCTCCAGCTAAAATGTAGCCATCACCTTATTTCACGGTGCGCTACCACAACAAAACAGGAACAGCCCTCTAAACGCAGAGTAAAGTGCTATAAAACAAAACTAACAAATTCATTCTGTTGATTAATTTATCATATCCGCCGCTTTGAACCTTCCCAAAAATGATCCTGAAGTTGATGTAATGTGCTAAAACCAAAACATTTAAAAATCTAATCTATGTGCCTTGCGTGGAGGAGGGGTGGGGAGGGGCTGTACTCGGGCAGAGGGAAGATTAGCAGAGAAGAACAGCTGAGAGGAGTTGGCATTAGAAGCTCTCCTGCTTTAAGGGAAGAGGCCGAGCACAAAAAAAAGAACTCTCGGAAAAAAAAGTACTCACAACCCCCCAACCCCCTGTAGATTTCTTTTCCTTTCATTCCCTCTCCATCTCCCACACTCTCCCCTCCTCTGCTCTGCTCTTTTCCCCTCTGGGCCTCTTTCCTCCCTCTCCCTCCCTCCCTCCTCCCTCCCTCCTCCCTCCCTCCCTTCCCCATCTCTCTCTCTCTCTCTCCCTGACTCTCTGTCCCTCTCTGTGTCTCTCAGTCCTCGGCTGTTTTGAGGACAGAGTCGTCTCCCAGGATCTTGCAGAGCTCGTTGAGGCGAGTCTGCATCACTGGGATGCCGGCCAGCTGGGCCTCCAGCCGCTGCTTCTCCTCGGTGAGGGTGAGGCGCGTGGCCGTGTCCAGCTGCTCGAAGCGCCAGCCGCCCTCGCCGTCAAACTGCAGCAGGTGGGTGTGGTACTTCCTGTGGGCGGAGAGAGGGACCATTTCAGTGGGATAAAAGAAAGAAAGAAAGAAAGAAAGAAAGAAAGAAAGGTGGGTCTGTGAATTTCAGGTGTACGTGGAGAGACTTGTTCCAGGTCTTACTAGGGGTGTGACGAGATCTCGTGCCACGAGATCTCGCGAGATTAAACTTGACGATATTTCTCGTCGTGTTAAAAATCTGTCTCGCAAGATTTTTATTTTTATTTTTTTTATGTTAAAAGGATGTAAAACAGGGTTTCCACTACCAGTTACCATTAGGCTACTTTGCAGCCCTTTCCACTACACAGTTCTAACTCTACTCGACTCGGTTTAGGTGCTTTTCAGTCACAGCTGAGTTCTTCATAGTTCGGGTCCGAATAGTGAAATGGCACTGGGGGGGTCGCTGCCACTACATAAAGAAGAGGAAACACTGCACATAATATTGTTTGCACTTGAAAAAAAGAAAGGAATATTGTTATGTCTCGTCAAATTTGTTAATTTTGTTTAGCTTAGGATATGTCTTGTCATGTGTTGGTCCTTTATGTTTTAATTTAGTCAAGTCACTCATGTCCCATCCTGTCATGCACTTCCTGTTTTATTTTGTACTCACCTTTTCCCTCTTGTTTCAGATCCTGACTTCCTCCCTTTGTGTGCCTTCCCTCCGCTGTGATTGTCAACCCCGCCCCTGATTGGTTCCACCTATGTCCCCTTACCTCATGTTCAAATAGTCCTTGTCTCCCTTGTCTTGTGTCAGTTCGTTTTGTCCTGTCAGCATCACTGTCATGCAGCCCGAGAAGCCATGTTTCATTCTGTCCTCCAAGTGAGCGTTTTTTGTTGCCCTTTATCATCCTCCTTGAGAGCGTTTTTTGTTAAATAAATTCCCTTTGAGTGAAGCATTTGAGTCCTCCTTCCTGTTTGAGGTCGTTACAAATATTTAATTTAATTTATTTTATTTTAACTTTTATAAATTTTAGTTTTAGTTTCAATTTGTGGAAGAAGAAGTTTATTAAAACCTCATGCTTACATCATGCATGTAAAGAGTTATAATAAAACATTTCAAAATGCATGTGCAACTCGGTTAAATAAAAGTCTGTTGGTCCAGTCAGAGATTTTGTCATTGTAGTTTTCTTAAAATCTTGTGTCTCGTCTCGTCTCGTCTGGTGAGATGAGTGTATGGTCACACCCCTAGGTCTTACCACAGGGAAGGTCTGTGTGTGATGGAGAGCAGGGAGATGCCGCCGTCCTTGGCGGCCTGGAAGATCTTTCCCTCCACATCGATGCTCACAGCGCTGGTGCACTCATCCAACAGGGCGTATTTAGGCCTGACACACGCAGGGGAACAGGTTTTGATAATTGCTATCCACACTAATGAGGCTGCTTGTGTAGTTAGAGCATACAAAACAATACAATTGTCACCACAGATGAAAGACTAACCCTTAAACAAACAGCAGGGCGTTCATGTTAGAGGCAAAGTCTGTTGTATATGGAGTGTTTGATGACTAAACAACGATGAAGCTGCCTCTCCTTACCTGTGGTAAAACATGCGAGCCATGCCCATCCTCTGCTTCTCCCCTCCTGACAGCACATCCTTCCAGTCCAGCTCAGCATCCCAGCCTGGACACAAGGAGAAGATGCTAAATGAGTTTGAGATCACTTGCTACCAAGACGTTATTTAAAGACGGTAAAGATAAAAGATTAAAAGATACAGTGGGGAAATACTTGATCCCCTGCTGATTTTGTAAACAGAAAGAAACAGACAGTTTATAGTTTTTATGGCAAGTTCATTTTAACAGAGAGAGACAGAATAACAACAAACCACCCCGAAATAATATCATATAAGGTTATAAATCAATTTACATTTGATCAAGTGAAATAAGGGCAAAAATACCTGTTTAACAAAGTTTCACTGATTTCACCCACAGTGACATACACACTCCCTGGCAGGATGTTTATATTGCATACTTACCAACATCTGTTGCTACATGTGTGTGAGTTCATCCCTGTGTGTGATGAAGAAAGTTCTCAACATTTCCACAGTGCAGCCATTCATGCATTAAGCCTTCTTGCAGCTCTAAGCCTCATACACTCGTCAGTTCTCCACAATAGGCCTGTTTGTTTGGCAATGAGAGAAGAGCGGCTGCCAATTAGCCACAGTCTCAAGTTTAGGCAACACAAGTAATACCCCAGTGCATAAGATCAAGCCTCTGGCTGGGACACAAGCATAACCTGGTGTGTTTATCGCACAACACTGGAGAAGCTGCACAGTTACAGTTACAAATGTGATACGAATCGTATTTTATAACCTGTAGTTATTGTAGAAGGATAAAATCTTACTGACGTTAATCTATTAGACTGGGATTTATAATAGTATTTAATGAGATAGTTATTTTGTTTGTTTTACATTAGTGATGGTTATTTTGGTGATGACTTGTTTGTTTTATTTTGGTTTTTTTTTTTTTTTTTTTTGTTTGTTTTGTCTGACTTTTATTTTGTTTGTTTTATCTGGCAGTTCTTCTGTCTGATTGTGTGTTGCTTGTTTGATTTTAGTTTATGTTCTTTTGTCTGATGGTAACTTTGTTTATTTTGTATAGGTTATAGGTATTTTTGGTGATTGTTGTTTTGTCTGATGCTTTTTATTTTGTGCAGTTTCAGCTTTTCTCTTGTAAACATACGACTCTTTCACATCTTTGTGAAAGTGTGTCTGTTGTGTATCCTACCTCCCTCTCTGGTGACGATGTGGTTGAGGTTGACTATGTCCAAGATGGCCTCCAGGTCCTTGTCACGCATCCCTCTGGCGGCCATGTCCTCCACTGAGTCTGGGTAGATCACCTGGTCCCGCAGCGAACCCATGGACATGTACGGCCTGCAGGACCACACACACACACACACACACACACACACACACACACATATATATATATTACCCACTGAGTGTTTCCTTGTTACCCTGTTTACATTAAGTGCTCCTGACACTAAAGAAGAAGGTGTGAGTGAACAAAAGAGTGTTTTTTTTTACACACTTAAGAGAACAAATGCTGAAAGGAAAAGACACCCATTGTGCTTCTGCTGTTTCTGTTGTTAATAGTGTGTTGGGTTCTGTTACAGCTGCCAGGTGGCCGTCTCATCCCATGTATTAAATATTTACTGCTCTGCAGGAGGGAGTCTGCAGCTCCACAGCAGCTCCACAGCCCGGGCTAAGATTCAGCTTGAAGGTTTTCAGGACAACGGGCCTCGACTTGGCTGAATATTCAGAGGATTCACTGATCATCTTAAGAGTTAAACATTTAGAATAACAAACAAAAAATTCCTGTGGAATGGGCAGTTTCTGAAAACATGACTTGCAAAGTACAGCTGAGGCACTTAACATTCCTGATAATCACCTCATCTTTAGTGAATGTGAACATCTGATTCTACTGTGTCAAAGATGGTACTGTAATACTCTGCAAAAACTCAAATATCTTACCAAGAATATTTGTCTTATTTCTAGTCAAAATGTCATTTCTAGTCAAAACAAATCTCATTCTGCTTAAAACAAGACCCATCACATTAAAAAGTAGCTTGTTTTTAGACACTTTTCAATTCTTTCAAGCAGATTTTCACTTGAAATAAGTAGAAAAATCAGACAGTCGAGCAAGTTTTTCTTTCTTATTACAAGCACAAATATGCTTTCACTGGCAGATTTTTCTACTTATTTCAAGTTAAAAATTTGTTTCAAACAAGTGAGAATTATCTGAAAACGAGTTAATTTATAGGTGATGAGTCTTATTTTAAGGGGAAAAAGATTAGTTTTGACTAGAAATGAGACATTTTGACAAGAAATACGACAAATATTCTTGGAAAGATTTTGAGTTTTTGCAGTTTTGAGCATAAAACACCACATTTGAAAGTGTTAACTTAGTTTTGGAGAAACTCTTGAAGGGCACGTCTACTTTTTTCTAATTCATTGAGAAAATGAATAATAATGATCATCTTAATTATTGTTGGTTAGAGCCCTCTAATTCAGTTAATGGTTGACTGTGTGGTCACATGTCCTCTATGCACAGTGGAACTTCATGACGACAGTGCACTAGTGACTGGAATGTAACTGGTGAAGCTGTCAATTATGATGACCAGAGGTCTCAGATAGTTTCATCACTTCATTTGTTGTCTAATGATGTGATTGATGCTGTAGCTTAAAGTATCTGATGCCTTGTCTGGGTGGTAAATATTTCACTGTGGGCAGTGCTCTGGTTTCTCTTTGCCCACCACACACACACAGACACACACAGACACACACAGCTCCTGTTACAATAGATTAAGTTACTGGTAGGTTTTACCAGTTCGATGATCAAACTCCACTGTTGTTTTGTTACATCTCACTGCTGTGTGATAATGGAGAGTGTTTGTGTTCGTGTGTATACCTCTGGGGGATGTAGAACATATGTTGAGGAGAGGGTTTGTGCAGCCGGCCGCCGTAAACAGGCCACAGGCCGCTGAGGATCCTGAACAGAGAGCTCTTCCCGCAGCCGTTGGGCCCTGTGATCAGTAAGTGCATGCCCTCCTCTACCTGAAACAAAGAGACGACTCATCAGTGCTGCTGGGGTGGAGTCAGCAGCATTACAATACGTCATGGGAGATGGAGAGTGTCAGTGGGTGTGCGGCTTTTAATGTGTGCTGTGTCTGTTTCACATTATGCACAGGAGATGTGAAATGTAGACACTCCAGAGGAAGCAGAGTCTTCTCCCGTCTTTGCCTCTATACAGAACAGACTTCTATCGTCTTTTATGGTTTGAAACTGACACACACTGAACTACATTAGGAAGCCAGGTGTCAGTAAAGTATGTCTCTCTAGTTCACCTACAACAGGCTAACAAGACAGCAGGGCATCATGAACTAAAGAAGAAAAAATTTAACGCAGCTTTTAAGTAAAGAAAACTGCACCACATTAAAGCAGAAGTAAGTGATCCGGTGGTTTTGGCTAACTTCCTGTCAGCAGATGGAGTTAGCAGTCCCCGCCCTCGTCCCTACGTCACCACATTCACGCGCATCCCTTGGCTGCACACACAGAGAGGACCGCCCCTTTATGCCGTTCTCTCTCCTCATTGGATAAAGGTTGTAGGATACAAGGAAAGTTTTCTCCTCGGCTTACAGCAGAGCAGAGTGACTGACAGACCTGTGTTTCAGACCAAACACTCTATAGAAGTGATTGCTGTCGGAAGATAGAACTATTTAAGACTTATATTAACACAAACATTCACCTTACTTCTGCTTTAATTAAACTGAAGGAAAAGCTACAGTGTAACAACTGTCTTGTGTTTTTCCCTCAATAAACCAATGTGAATCATGAGACTAGAATAAAAATATTTGAGAGTGAGATATATGAAACAACCTTAATACAGAAATTAGTTCTTTGTGTTATTGGTTATAGCATCTTAGCAGTGACCATTGTACAAACCATAACATGTAACTTTATAAGTTAAGTAAAAGTTGTCCAAATATAGGGAGTAAAAATAAATCTGTCATTAATCAATTATCTATAATGCTTGTTTTCGCTTTAGCCAGTTTTATTTTATCTGGGTCATCACTGATTGGTCACTGCCTCACAACCTCTGCTGTATGATATTTGTATAAGATCCTCAACCTATGGGTGAAAGCACACTGTAAACATATTTGTCTGACTTGTACCAGCTCAGTCTCAGCCGGTATAATGACCTCAACCTCACTGTGCCTGTAGCACAGAGCTCTGTTAGCATGAGCTGCTAGGAGAGACTTGCTGCAGAGAAATCGAGGTCAGGGCCTCAACTGAAGTCACAGCCATGACTCTGCACATGGCAACGTCTTACGTCAGTGTACGGCTTCCTGATACGTGTTGGACTAATCTGGGCTTCACATCATGTTAGCCGGTTAAAATGATCCTGTCAATTTTCATCAGCTAACTTGTGACACTTTGTGATAATTTGATGATTTCTCACAGTATTCTACACTGATGAATTTAAAGGGATAGTTCAACATTTTTGAAAATTGTCCCATTGCCATAATCCCTATAGTTTTAGGAGTAGGTTCATCACCTTTAATTGTCTTTTAGAACGGCCGAGCAGAGCCGTGAGCTGATCAGAGCTACACTACGGAGGCTAATTGGATTTCTTGGTTTCCCTCATCAAACTCATCAATTACACAATCCAACAACTCCAAAACGCTCTGGTGGACAAGTTGTGACCTGCACATTCACCACGCTATGAGATAATAATGGAACGTTACGAGATAGAGTTGTTTTCGAGGCAATTGCAGAGACTGCTTGCCGAAAAACTGCCCCCGACAGGAACGTGCATCAGCGGTTTTGCATGAATTTACCTCTAAAACAACTCCGTCAAGTTGCCAAAATTTTGAACTATCCCTTTAAAGTCAAAACAGTGGAATCAGTGGAGTCTTCAGGTGCTCTTCGGAAGGTATTCGGAAGGTATTAAAGGTATTTTTTTCTCCAATC
Source organism: Trachurus trachurus (assembly GCF_905171665.1). Classification (NCBI taxonomy): domain Eukaryota; kingdom Metazoa; phylum Chordata; class Actinopteri; order Carangiformes; family Carangidae; genus Trachurus; species Trachurus trachurus. The sequence continues at coordinate 24,906,460 of NC_139912.1, read as the reverse complement.
CTACAGTACAGTGTGCCTTGGAATGTTTTTTTGCACTTAAAACACTGTGAACCTTTGAAAATGACTACACTGATGTTTCATGCTTGGTGCAGGAGAATAATTTGGGGTTTGTCATGTTCCAGCTAACTGTGAATGAACTCACACTCTGGTAGTTTTGAACTCAACGACATGTCTCTCTGACATCAGTGCTTTGAAGATGCCAGGGTTGTGTTATTAACAATGAACTCAAGCTCAATCTAACTCAATTACAGGGTCATGAGATCAGCAGACCCTCTTCTTCTCTGTTTGAAAGGGAAATTAGCAGAACATGCCCTGAATGCAGCACGGATAAAAGTGCTCCATGTTTTTTTTATCTGTCTATCTACAGCACAGCCCCTTAGGGGAGATAGGGCACCACACATAGCACTTACATGAATATAGAGAAGGGCACTGATATCCTAATATAGCATCTGAAGTGTTTGGAAACTGACATGTGACTGAATTTCAGCATTGTTGTGTAAGTTTAAGCACTACAACATCCTTTTCTGCTCGCTGCTGCAGACAACAGCCTCAGGGCAGAGACACACTCACACACAAAGGATAAATCTCTTTCCTAATGAGACCACAGAGGATTGTTCTTAAAATGATAATACACAGCACCAAGAAAAAAAAAAAAAAATCCAGGGGATGTGACGACGGAGCTGAAACTTTGGAGTGCATGCAGATATATCAGCTAATATCTTTTTGCTGTAGTGTTGTGTTGGAATAAAGGAGCATTCTCTAGCTTTTCAACATGTTCACTCACACATGTCCATCTAAGTAAAAAGCCCACAGCAAATAAACACTACACAATAGAAACAAACAGGCAGAGTACAGTAACCGAGAGAAGAAGATAGAGCCGTCTCACCTCAAAATTCAAGCAAGACACAACTACGTCTCCACTGGGTGTGATAATGGGTACGTTTTCACACACAATGCCTTTGTCCACATCTATCACTTCACCTAGAGACACAAGAGAGGGAGAGACATGGATAAGGGTCAGAAAAATAGAGTGACTGTGTATTAGGATGGAAATAAAGGATTAGACCCTCTGCACCAACCAAGGCATAAGCATGGATATGGAGGGGATAATACTTACATAGCAGGAATTATGGGGTTAAAAAAAATAAAAATCCCTCTTTATCACTTTACTTATCTCTTTGCTTAGCGCTGCTCTCTAACAGAGATTCATTCTGAGGTCAAATGATGTTTACACAAGGATATTTATGCAATGTGAAAAGTAGTAGTAGTCTGAAGCCCAGAGCAAATACTCAGAGAAAAGAAACACGTCCCAGAGATCGGCATGTATTTTAACCTAGCTTATTGTTCAGGTTTTTTTAAATTCAAACTTTAAAACATTAAATCCATGGAGAAAATCATCAATTCAATTCAATTCATTGATTAAGGACTGCACAACAAGTTGGCAGAATTTCAATACCAACTGCTGCTTGACTTGAGATGGGCTTATCTAACTGAACACAGCCTCCAGTTGTTCATGTGCAGCAGCAGCAGTGGTAATGGTGTTCCCAACATAGCAACAGTAGCCAGGAGCAGGCAGAGGATGGGACTGGTAACTTCAGTTTATTTTAATACAGGAGGTGTGTGTGTGTGTGTGTGTGTGTGTGTGTGTGTGTGTGTGTGTGTGTGTGTGACAGAGCGGACCAACCCTTTATCTCCAGTGGACCTTCTATGTGCATTTCAGGCTTGTTCTTCTTCTCTGCTCCCGTGGTGTCTGAGAGAGATGAGCGCTTGTAAACGCCTCTCTGGACGTCCTCGAACACTTCAAACATGTTGTGGACCCGCGCAGTGTAGCCCGCCAACTCTGTGACCTGTCCCAAAACACACACAGGGGGTCAAAGGTCAGAAATGTCAGAGGGACATCAGTGTGGCGCAAGGGAACATCAGACAGTAATATAGGTCACTGTCATGGCCATATGCTGATAAATCTATGTTTGAGCACAGGGACTGTCAAACAGGGAATTCTGCAGCTGCCTGAGAGTATGTGAAGAAATCTTACAGCTGATAAACTGAAAAAAAAAGCAATTACAATGTGACTTAAAAAATGTATCTACATCTTGAGTCAGCTGTAACACCTGAACACAAATCTGCTGTGATTCAGAGCATGTGCAGTAGAACCAGAGCAGTGATTCAAACAGTTAGTGAAAACTAATGACAGTCAGATGGTTGGAACAGACATGTGGTTAAAATAAGTTTCAATAGCTAAAAGTAACAGATACATATTGAAACAAACGTTACCACATAAAATCATTAACTTAGCTAAAGGTATTGTGTATGGGGAAAATGCTTAGATTGAAGTGATAAAAAATTGTTGAGATGGGTTAATGGCTAATATATTAAATAATGTAAACAAGCAGCAGAAGTAAGCGATCCGGTGGTTTTGGCTAACTTCCTGTCAGCAGATGGAGTTAGCAGTCCCCGCCCTCGTCCCTACGTCACCACATTCACGCGCATCCCTTGGCTGCACACACAGAGAGGACCGCCCCTTTATGTCGTTCTCTCTCCTCATTGGATAAAGCTTGTAGGATACAAGGAAAGTTTTCTCCTGGGCTTACAGCAGAGCAGAGTGACTGACAGACCAAACACTCTATAGAAGTGATTGTCGGAAGATAAAACTATTTAAGACTTATATTAACACAAACATTCTGCTTACTTCTGCTTTAAATAGTTCTATCTTCCGACAGCAATCACTTCTATAGAGTGTTTGGTCTGAAACACGGGTCTGTCAGTCACTCTGCTCTGCTGTAAGCCGAGGAGAAAACTTTCCTTGTATCCTACAACCTTTATCCAATGAGGAGAGAGAACGGCATAAAGGGGCAGTCCTCTCTGTGTGTGCAGCCAAGGGATGCGCGTGAATGTGGTGACGTAGGGACGAGGGTGGGGACTGCTAACTCCATCTGCTGACAGGAAGTTAGCCAAAACCACCGGATCACTTACTTCTGCTTTAAAAGTAATAGATAAATGGATGAATTTAATCATTTGATCTGAACATAAACATTTTAAGTAACTAGCTAAAAGGAAATTGATACATGGCGAAAATAGTTGTTAAAATATGGTAAACCATTCAAACTGTTATTGTTAGCTAAAAGAACCGATTTTTGTCCAGAAATTTGTATCATGTACAGCCAGTGACACAAAGGATAAAGTAATTACAAGTCTATCTATGTATACAAACTGTGGATACACACAAATATTAGTTTTTCCTTCTGTTTGTTTACAGTGTGTGAGCGAGCACACGCCCAGCTGTGACAAACTGCTGTAACACGTAATGGCTTCTGTGAGTCAGGGCGATTGAAGAATATTTAATATATAAATGTGCCTTAATTTTAAACTCAGAGTAAAATATAGGGGAAATAATTTTAATTAAGTAAACAAGATTTGTGAAATCAATTTTAACAGCAAAAAATGATGAAGATAAACACAAATGGAATGGAGCAAAACAAATATCTTGATAAGCAACAAGATGCTCGGGGTGCTCCACTTCCAAATATAATGAAACTCGTCAGGAAAGGAGGAAAAAACAAGAGAAAAATCAGCCCTTGGCTTTGGCCTTGGTGCAGCACCCTGCAGCAAGACAATACAGCCTGTTGACTCAGCTTGATTATATTAAACAACAAACAGCAGTTCTGGGAATTCATGGACACCATGTGGGCCCGCAGAGACCGGACCGACTCAAAGACTGAGAAAAGCAAAACAGCAAATGATAAAGTAAGAGGGGCTGATGGGGGTGGCTGGCCTGCTTTCCTCATGTGAAAACACAAATAAAAAGTAAATAAAAATAATTAAGAACACGGAGCTTGTTGCAGCTTTCTATGGATAATTACATTACTGATAATATAATGTGATACATCACTTTCCTGAAGCTCAAGAGATAAATAAGGGGAAAATTCACATAGAGCCAATAGTCTGATATTAAGATACATTTCAAAATTGCCTTTATAATTAGGGTTTAGTAAACAGATGCCAATGCCTATTAGGGGTGGGCAAAAATATCGATATGGCAATATATCGCGATACGTTATACCGCGATACGATATCGATATTCAATATTTAAATATCGATTTTTTTTTTTCAAAAAAAAAAAATTCAATTTTTTTTTTTTTTTCTATTTTTTTTTTCAAATAATAAATCATGTTTCAGACCTAAATCCAATTGAAATATGTTGTTGTAACTTGCACTTGTATAAAATGGGGGCGGCGCTGTCTTATAATGTTACAGAAAATGATTTTTAAATACCATGAATGGAAAATTACATAAAACAAGTTGCTACTGACTTTTCAGTATCATAAAGCACTGTCTTGGTTTACATAAGACATGTTATTAATGTTCATGCACTTTAATGTCTCCAGCTGTACAGTGTTTATTCATTTGTACATTGTACAAAGTTTTGGAATAAATGCATGAGACTTTTTCCTTTTTATGTTTTTTTTTCATTCACATATATCGTGATATATCGTTGATGAAATTTCTTGCAATATATCGAATATCGCAGATATCGTGTATCGTGATATTATCATTATCGTGGGCCAAATATCGCCACAGTATCGAATCGTGAGTTACCCATATCGTCCCACCCCTAATGCCTATGTAGCAACAGTCAAACTTACAAATAGCCTTTCTCCTTTAATTAGTCACTGCAGTGGGGAGGTGTTATGGGCCTGTATTGAAGTGTGTCCCAACATTTTCCAGAACTATGTAGAAATAAGAACTAAACAACATGGGAAATACATGATTTTTCTGTTATTAGACATCATGGTTTAGGCAATTTAAAGACAATTCCCTTAGCATTCAGTGTTAGTTATGAGGTCTGTTTCTGATTAAGTGCATATTGCTGTGGGTCTTGTTCCCATGAGTAAGTGTGGAGGTATGATCACTATGATGAATCAGGCCAGAACATCTGACAATGGCTCTCCCTCATTTCCCCCAAAATTGTCCAAGCACATGTTGACAGAGAGAGAGGATGCAAGAAAGTGAGGGAGAGATGCAGAAGTGCGGGTTGAAAGATCAACAGATGGAGGATTATTCACAGCCAGGCTAAGCTTCCAGAGAAGGAGCTCTGGGTGCACACACACACACACACACACACACACACACACACACACACACACACACACACACACACACACACACACACACACACACACACACACACACACACACACACACACACACACACACACATGCACACACACTCACTGCTGGCTGACCTACAGTGACATGGAAGGCTGTAGATTCAATCTTGAGGAATTGACACCTATTAAAGATTATTGTCTTCACTTCTCTTCCAATGAATCATATGAGATGCAGTCCAACACACAGCAGAGGCAACAGTTGGACTAGAAGTCAAACATTTTTACATTTACATAGATTTTTAAAACGGTAACAAGGAAAATAAAAATGCAGAGACAGACAGCGCTGAATTCTGGGAGAACAAAACCAGCCAAATGTGCAGGATGAGTAACAAACCACCATGAGCTGGGACATGTCAGAGGACCATCTGACCACCCACACTCACATACACACACAACAAACTAATTCCCATCCTGTGGACTGTCGTATTAAAATAGGCAAAGTGAGCAGGGCCCACTGCCTCAGGAATGTGCACCGTCCCTGCTGCCTGTTACAGTACACACACACACACACACACACACACACACACACACACACACACACACACACACACACACACACACACACACACTTGTACATGTCTTAGCCTTGCATGCAGGGGCTTGCTGCTGCTTCACTGTATTCAGCTCACACTGGCTGCAGCTGCATGCAGGCCAAAACTCGCACCTTCCGGGGGTAGTTGCAATGAGATGCCATACAGATTTGCATATTATTGAAATAAAACCCACATATTTTCTTATTTTAAATTTCACAGCAGTGAAGTTTAAGGATTATTTGCTGGCAGAACTGACAGCATGTGTGTCCGTCCCTGGTATGACAAAAGTGATACAATGGGAAGGTTTTGAAAAGAAGTGACTCAGAGAAAAGGAAGCAGACGACAACCACTTAGACTTAAAAAAAAAAAAGTTTCAATTCCTCCTCCTCCTCACCACAAGCTCAGACGGCAGAAACTGTCACGGCAGACACAGGCCGGCACGCTGTGCAGCTTCACCTGACACTCTGCTTAAGTGCTACATACTTCACAAAAAGGGAATTACAGGACAGCTTGAAAAAAAAACATACATGCCAAAACACAGGGTGGGCATACGATCAGAAGGAGACAAGCACAAACCGGCTGCACTGCAATACAGCTTCAGCACAAATGTGCTGCAGCCAAATCCTCTTATGGACCTCAAAATGCAGCCTGAGAGAGAGGGAATGCATGAATGGGTCTCGCTTTTTTTTTTTTTTTGGATTAAAATGCAACGAGAGATCAGGGATTTGGCCGTCGGTGAACAAGGCCTTTCATTCACTGGGGTTCTTTCTTTGCTTTTCTCAGTCTTTTAGACTCAGATACATTCCTGGGCACACACAGTGAGTTTCAACATGGGTGGAAGGATGGAAGGAGAAAGATGGATGTACAGTACACGTCTGTCAATCATCCTGTCTCTGCCTTCATCCCACCCACCCATCTGTTCCACCACGCCGGCCAATTACATAACACCCTGCTTCATCTTATCTGAAACTCTCCTGACAAGTCATTTGGACACATTAAATTGCATAAGTATCATCATGGTGGAAACCTAGCTCCTCCTGTGGCCTTGTTTAAAGGGATAGTTCAACATTTCTGTTTTTTAGGAGTAGGAGTCACCTTTAATTGTTGGTGCAAGCTATTTTAAGAACGGTGGAGCAGAGCCGTGAGCTGCTCAGAGCTACGCTACAGAGGCTAATGGGATTTCTCATCAAACTCATCAAATACACAATCCAACAACTCCACCTGCACATTCACCATGTTTTGGAGTTGTTTTTTTGTGTATTTGATGAGTTTGATGAGGGAAACCAAGAAATCCCAATAGCCTCCATAGCGTAGCACTGAGCAGCTCGCGGCCCGGTTCTGCATTCTAAAAATAGCTTGCACCGACAATTAAAGGAAACAAACCTACTCCTAAAACTATAGGGATTATGGGACAATTTGCCAAAATGTTGGACTATCCCTTTAACCCCTGATCAAAAACTTCCACTTTTTTTTCCATCTCTGGCAGTTCCCTTGATATTTCCCTTGCAGCACTGATTGAAAAACAAATACAGAAAGCTGCAAGTGTGTCAAAAACCATACTGAATGTTGTAGAAGCTCATAAGTGCAGCTGATTAAAATGATATGTCAGGAAACAGTAAAAACATTTTGAAAGGAACTGGTAACCAGAGTATGTCTGACATTTCTGCTTGAAAATGACAAACAATAAATTGATTATCAAAATGGTTACAGATTGATTTTCTGTCAATGAATTGATTGTCTCTAAATAAGTGTATAGTTCAGTCATTTCAACACATGGCAGAGCCTGGACTGCCATCGTTTTTCTTGAATGGCTACATTCACTGATGGGGCAGGAACATCCAAAAATAACTTGTGATTTTTATGAATGACTATGATACTATGGACAATTCATGGCTTGTTGATTTATAGAACATATATTCTATTTCTGTATTAGCCTCCAGATAGATAGATAGATAGATAGATAGATAGATAGATAGATAGATAGATAGATAGATAGATAGATAGATAGATAGATAGCCTACTGTGTCCTCCTTACCTCTTTGTAGGAGGACATGATCCTCTCGATGGCATCAGCCCCTGAGGCCAGGAGGTTACGGGCGGTGGTGAAAGCCTCCGTCCTCTCACTCACCATCACCTGCGTCTGACCGTCTGCTGTTTCTGCAGAGATCCAGAAAGGTGGATTAAGATGACTGTCACACTGCACACATGATTACCAAAGCAGGTGAAACTTCATTATACTGTAACCGAAAGTCAGGCGAACAAGCTGGCACCACACCCCCATCCTGGTGCCAGTGAGCATTACAATATCATGGAAATAAAGTGATTTAAATACGAGCCGTGACGATGGGACAGTGGTGCGGCAGAAACACAGGGTTTGGTTACAGCTTTATTTTTGTTGCTGCTGAGATGTCATCAGTGAGGTGTGAGAGGCTCTGACTGTTTCACACATGCAAACTCTCTCTTAGTTGAGGAGGAAGCAGTAGCTGTTGGTTTTGGAGATGCTAAGAGAGAGCTTTGGTTTTAAAGATCCCATATTATACTCTTTTTACTCAATTTCACTCAGCTGTCAGACGTCCAACTAAACTGTATTGTAAATGTATTGCCCCAAACTGATCCGTGGTCCTGAATGTTGGCTGTCTAAAAGTCACTCAAATGAGCTCTACTGAGAACAAGCTGTTTCTGTGCCTGCACCTTTAAGTAACATGGTTACTGTACACAGCAAAGATTATTACCACTTTATGACTTAAAATTCGGTATTTCATCAACTTAGCTCAGGAGTTTCTTGATTGATTGATTCTTTTAATGACCACACAACCAGGCTGGTGGAATTTGCTTCCAGTACAGCTTGCTGTGCACTGCAGCCATAGAAATAGACGTGGTAGGCGTTTTATCGCGCTGAGGGGCCGGCCTCACTCCCGTCGTGACATCACCACAGGAGCTGAGTCTGAACAGCCCGTTTTAGCACCGTTTTACCAGTCGGTGGGCTGCAGAGTCGATACAGGACCCGTTTGCTTTCCTCATTGTAGGAGTTGGTAGGCTCAGGGAGGATCAGTTTATGAATGTAGAGACCAGAAAAACCCTGTTTTTCATAATATGGGACCTTTAACATAGTCTGTATTTCATCGTCCCTCGTGGCCTCTCTTACGGTTGTCAGCGAAGCCGGTGGCTGTGATGATGGGCACGGCCACCATGACGAGCCCGCTGCCGCTCCACACGTACTTCATGAGGAACTGCTCGATCATGATGTACCACAGACGCTTGGACAGGATCAGGTTCATCTGCTCCGCCAGGGCCCGGTAGCACTTCTGCAGCTGGCGCATCTCCACCTGTAATGAGCAGTGTATATAGTGTATCACAGTCAACAGCACAACAGTGACTTCATGCAGTTTTTTGCGATGGAAGATTGTGCAGGATGTGCATTGTCTGTGTGTGCAATAATCAACCTGGATGTGCATGGGTTATGACATTATATTAACTTTGTAATAGTTGATGTTAATCCAGATTACCTCAAATGTGTCATGTTGTTCATAGTATAGCAAGATTTTAGGAGTGACAATGTTATAGAGGGAATAAAGGATAAATACAGTGTTAAATGTTGGTCTCGAACAGGAATTTACCCATGTGAGTTCCTGTTTGGCAGTCGATTGCTTGCACATTTATTTGGGGATTTATTTTGCACCACCACCAAACAATATCATCTGGTGTATAATCTTGATTTGTGAGCCTCATAGAGGGACACCATGTCAAAAAAGAATACACTACCTAACCCTTTTTTAAATGCATACTCTACTCATGTGGTGCCTAAATAAAGTTGTATTACATCAAAATATCAAATTAATGTTGACATACATAAAGGTCGACACCAGCGAGTCCTTCAATACTGACTGGTTTCTGGGTCTCTGTGTAAAATATCATAGTACAGTTGTGTGCAGTGGACTTCAAATAAACATGGAAGAAACCCAAACAGATTGATCAAGCCATGATGCACAAAGTCACATCATATTGGACATTTATAGTAAGAAATATGATATGGTAATTACCACCACACTATGGCTCATAATGCTGCAGCATAGTGAATAAGTCATACATATTTCTCCTGCATACCTTGTGTCCCCTGTAGAAAGCTATTTCCTCAGCATTTGCAATGATCCGGGAGTGCACATAGCGCAGGTAGCCCTTCCTGTGCGCCTCCTCGGCCACCAGCTTCCCAAACCTGGGGGAGCAGGCGCGCAGCACCTTCGCCGTGGCAAAGACCACCAGCCCGGCCAGCAGGGTCGGGCCCGTGGCGTTGGCCCCCCTGGAGCGGGCGGTCTGGATCAGGGTGTAGGAGGTCAGCATCACATCCAGGATAGGCTTGGTGAGGTTCGAGTAGAGATGAGCCACCGACTGGGAAAACATCATGACGTCCTCGGTGAGAGACTGGTCCGGGTTGGCCAGCCTCCCGTCCATGTTGCTCACTTTGTAGTAGGTCTGGTCGGTGAAGTAGGTCCGGTAGGCATGGTTCACCAGGCGGGTGCGGAAGGCCAGGGCCAGTTTGCACTCCAGGAACCGGATGGCGCTGTTGACGAACGTGGCAGGGATGGCGATGAGGAGCCATTTGACCAGCTGGAGGATGAAGCTCCGGGGCTCCTTCTCCACGATCGTTTTGACAATCTTTCCGTCCAAGCTCGCTACGTATATAGACAGAAACGTCCTGGAGATCAGCGCCACCGAGTGCAAGGAGAGCAAACCGAGCTCTCTGGACACAAGCCGGGGGAAAAGGATTTTACCAAGTTCGAGGATCTGCTTGAAAAATGCTGCGTTTACCCCGGGGGATGTCTTCCTGCGATCCGCGACATCTGTCCGTGTTTTCCCCGAGCATGTGGAGCCGTTCTCGGCCTTGGAAAGCCGGCGGTTATTCCTCGGATCTTTGTTTTTGCTGAGCTGTTTGCAGATGATGGGGTACAGTGTTTTGACACCGTACGCAGCCGCCGCCAGGAACACGGCTCTCTTCGCCGCAGCCGTGCGGTCCCACTTCACTTTGGACGCCGCATCGAGGATATTTGACATTTTTATTCAAACGTTAGTCGACTCTGCCAACGATCCTCACAACATCCATCCCCCACACCTCACTCCCCGCGGCGACATCGAGACGGAAAGACTTCTGATGGCTGGATTGATGTGAGGCGAGCCCGGTAACATGTACCGCTACATCCTGCTCCTTCTGGTACCACAGTCAAGCGGGAAACAACGGCTCCTACTCTACTTCCGGTTGAAACTGTCAAAATAAAACACCAAAGTCAACGTCCTAACCGACATGCATATACGACGCTGAAGTTAGCCTCCGATTCGCCAGCCTCCGATTCGGCACTTAAGGGGAAAGTTAAGAGGAAATTGACGTAATGAGCAGAGCGACTGTTTGTACAATGATTGCCTGGATTTTGTGACACTTCCTGCTGTAAAAACATTTTAGACATTTTAGGTTAGTCATTAATTGTGCCTGACACCCGCTATTGTATTTGTGAAACGTTTATTTTATTTGTGAAAATGCTAAGGGGAGGTTTCACCGTTTTTGTTTGATACCTGCAGACCTCATTAGACCTGGTCCAGATCAAAAACCGCTTTGCCTAGACTTCTCAAATCTGGCCTAGATTATCCTACAGAGGCTAAACATTCATTCAGACACAGTTTCTGATCTGTGAAACCTTTATGCTATGTGTGAAAATGCAATAAAGGCACATTTCACTGTTTTTTCATCATATAGACCGCACCTGGTCCAGGTCAAAAACCGCTTTGCCTAGACTTCTCAAATCTGGCCTAGATTAATCTACAGGTAATGAAGATTCGTTCAGACACACTTTCTGATCTGTGAAACCTTTATGCTATGTGTGAAAATGCAATAAAGGCACATTTCACTGTTTTTTCATCATATTATAGACTGCATTAGACCTGGTCCAGATCAAAAACCGCTTTGCCTAGACTTCTCAAATCCGGCCTAGATTAATCTACAGGTAATGAAGATTCGTTCAGACACACTTTCTGATCTGTGAAACCTTCATTCTATGTGTGAAAATGCAATAAAGGCACATTTCACTGTTTTTTCATCATATAGACCGCATTAGACCTGGTCCAGGTCAAAAACCGCTTTGCCTAGACTTCTCAAATCTGGCCTAGATTAATCTACAGAGGCTAAACATTCATTCAGACACAGTTTCTGATCTGTGAAACCTTTATGCTATGTGTGAAAATGCAATAAAGGCACATTTCACTGTTTTTTCATCATATAGACCGCATTAGACCTGGTCCAGATCAAAAACCGCTTTGCCTAGACTTCTCAAATCTGGCCTAGATTAATCTACAGGTAATGAAGATTCATTCAGACACACTTTCTGATCTGTGAAACCTTTATGCTATGTGTGAAAATGCAATAAAGGCACATTTCACTGTTTTTTCATCATATAGACTGCATTAGACCTGGTCCAGATCAAAAACCGCTTTGCCTAGACTTCTCAAATCCGGCCTAGATTAATCTACAGGTAATGAAGATTCGTTCAGACACACTTTCTGATCTGTGAAACATTTATTCTATGTGTGAAAATGCAATAAAGGCACATTTCACTGTTTTTTCATCATATAGACCGCATTAGACCTGGTCCAGATCAAAAACCGCTTTGCCTAGACTTCTCAAATCCGGCCTAGATTATCCTACAGAGGCTAAACATTCATTCAGACACAGTTTCTGATCTGTGAAACCTTTATTCTTTTATTCTGTTTTTGAAAATGCAAAAAGGGATAAATTCACAAAACTGTCACAAAACAAGACTTTAGCTGTATTCACACACCCATTATGATAGGCAATGAGGTTCAGTGTCTTGCCCAAGGACACTTTGACATAATGACACAGATTGGAGGAATTGAGATTTGAAACACCATCCTTCCGGTTGAACGACCCGCTCTACCTCCTGAGCCACAGCCACTGTAAGTAAAGCTAAAAAACATCCAGCAGTATAAAATAATTTTAGCTTCGATTTTTGGTGTTTAACAGTTTTTTTGTCAATGTTTGATCATGTTTTTTCCTTTGATCTCTGATTACAGGTTTTGACTGTATGAGATCACAGGCCTCCAAAGAACTTATTACAGGAATAGTATTCTCTGTATTAACAGTGTAGTATAGTAAATATTTTGGAGAACAAGACATTGCTGGGCAGTCTATTTCTTTTGCTTTCCTCTTTGAAAAATTATTTTACTTGGACAAACTTTTTTTTATTTTTCAACTTGATCCAAGTTGGTTGTGTCTTTTGATCAATAAATATGACTAATTATTAAAGAAATAGTTAGGCTATAAAATGTGTCAAGAATGTCATAATGAACAGAGTGTAAAAATATTTTTTTTAAATGTGGACATTTCGTTTGGAAAGGTTTGGTTTTAATTTGTCGACGAGGCAATATTTATTATTCTATCTATAATAACCTGATCTAACACATTTGTAGAAAAAGCCCCTTTTCATGCAGTGACTGCTGGCTGGTATTAGTTACAGTGGGTACGGAAAGTATTCAGACCCCTTTAAATTTTTCACTCTTTGTTTCATTGCAGCCATTTGCTAAAATCAAAAAAGTTCATTTCATTTCTCATTAATGTACACTCAGCACCCCATCTTGACAGAAAAAAACAGAAATGTAGAAATTTTTGCAAATTTATTAAAAAAGAAAAACTGAAATATCACATGGTCATAAGTATTCAGACCCTTTGCTGTGACACTCATATTTAACTCACATGCTGTCCATTTCTTCTGATCCTCCTTGAGATGGTTCTACACCTTCATTGGAGTCCAGCTGTGTTTAATTAAACTGATTGGACTTGATTAGGAAAGGCACACACCTGTCTATATAAGACCTTACAGCTCACAGTGCATGTCAGAGCAAATGAGAATCATGAGGTCGAAGGAACTGCCCAAGGAGCTCAGAGACAGAATTGTGGAAAGGCACAGATCTGGCCAAGGTTACAAAATAATTTCTGCAGCACTCAAGGTTCCTAAGAGCACAGTGGCCTCCATAATCCTTAAATGGAAGAAGTTTGGGACGACCAGAACTCTTCCCAGACCTGGCCGTCCAGCCAAACTGAGCAATCGTGGGAGAAGAGCCTTGGTGAGAGAGGTAAAGAAGAACCCAAAGATCACTGTGGCTGAGCTCCAGAGATGCAGTGGGGAGATGGGAGAAAGTTCCACAAAGTCAACTATCACTGCAGCCCTCCACCAGTCGGGGCTTTATGGCAGAGTGGCCCGACGGAAGCCTCTCCTCAGTGCAAGACATATGAAAGCCCGCATAGAGTTTGCCAAAAAACACATGAAGGACTCCCAGACTATGAGAAATAGGATTCTCTGGTCTGATGAGACCAAGATAGAACTTTTTGGCATTAATTCTAAGCGGTATGTGTGGAGAAAACCAGGCACTGCTCATCACCTGCCCAATACTATCCCAACAGTGAAACATGGTGGTGGCAGCATCATGCTATGGGGGTGTTTTTCAGCTGCAGGGACAGGACAACTGGTTGCAATTGAAGGAAAGATGAATGCGGCCAAGTACAGAGATATCCTGGAAGAAAACCTCTTCCAGAGTGCTCGGGACCTCAGACTGGGCCGAAGGTTCACCTTCCAACAAGACAATGACCCTAAGCACACAGCTAAAATAACAAAGGAGTGGCTTCGGAACAACTCTGTGACCACTCTTGAATGGCCCAGCCAGAGCCCTGACCTAAACCCAATTGAGCATCTCTGGAGAGACCTGAAAATGGCTGTCCACCAGCGTTCACCATCCAACCTGACGGAACTGGAGAGGATCTGCAAGGAAGAATGGCAGAGAATCCCCAAATCCAGGTGTGAAAAACTTGTTGCATCATTCCCAAGAAGACTCATGGCTGTACTAGCTCAAAAGGGTGCTTCTACTCAATACTGAGCAAAGGGTCTGAATACTTATGACCATGTGATATTTCAGTTTTTCTTTTTTAATAAATTTGCAAAAATTTCTACATTTCTGTTTTTTTCTGTCAAGATGGGGTGCTGAGTGTACATTAATGAGAAATAAAATGAACTTTTTAGATTTTAGCAAATGGCTGCAACGAAACAAAGAGTGAAAAATTTAAAGGGGTCTGAATACTTTCCGTACCCACTGTATATCACATACACTTAGGCACTGCAAGTGTCAACTGAAAATGCATTAAAATATTTACATTATGTTACAAGCAGATATCAGTGGAATGTTTTTGTTAATATAAATCCTAAATAGTCCTAATATCCGTCAGCAATCACTTACATCAGGGCTATTCAATTACAAATTCAGTGGGGCCAGATTTTAAAACTGAGACCTTGAACTGGGCCGGACATTTTTCAGCGGTCAATAAGAAGGTTATGACCATAGACTGTAAAAAGAATGGACGTAGCGTCCGTGACGTCACCCATTGGTTTGGGGGAGTCTGTTTTGTGCCTCTACTACGGGGGTTAGAACCGCGCCATGTTGGATTCTACTTGCCATATTTGGAGCGGTGCGGCCGTTGGCCGGCCGAGAGCCCGCCCACTGGCCTCGTAGCAGCGGTCGCCGGACCTGTCACTCAACGGTTCTGCGCCCTGATTGGCCAGAACTTTAACCCTAATAATAGTAAAACGGTAGAGTTTAAAAAAAATTCACCCCCCTCAGAGTGTGTGCGGGGGTAGAAACTATCGATTGAGACCAAAAAAATAAAATGTACCAGGCTGTAAATATGTTTTTTTAAGCTGTAAAATCGGCTATTTTAACATGGGGCTCGATTGGAGTTGCTCCCTTCTGGAGCCAGCCCCCAGCGACAGCCGAGGGGATTGCAGCTTTTTGAATGCGGAAGTGAGCTTCACTTCTCAGACCGACAACTGCCCCCTTGGTTATGACAAATGAGGGGCATTTTTAAAACCCAGCATTAGCTATTAAAAACAAATCTACACAGCCAGAAAAAAGAGAATAAGCCAATAAAAGTAGTACCTAGTAGAGGCTGACACGGGAGTGTTTTTTCAATCCCGTCCCGTCCCGCTCCCGCAAAAAAATTCCCGTCCCGTCCCGGTCCCGTGACAAAGTCAAAAAAAAATCCTGTCCCGTTCAAATCCCGAATAAATCACTCCCGAACCCGGCCTGTTCCCGATTTTTTCTATGAACACAGTCATCATGCCTAAACGATTGTGTTGACAGACACAGACCCCCCCCCCCCCTCTCAGCGCACTGCAGGCTGAATGACAGACAAAACAAGACGGTAGATGTGGCGTCAACACGTCTACCGTCTTGTTTTGTTATTTCAATTAGAGATAATGAACGCCCTCCTCGTCCTTTCTCTCTCCCTCTCTCTCTTTTTCTTTCTTTCTTTTTTGCTTGTCTGCATCACCTGTTTGTGGAGATTACGCCGCCGCCGCATCAGCTGACTCCTCTGACTGGCGGAAAACGTTTAATTGCCTACCGGTATGTTGATTTACACATGTTACACACCGCTACGTAGCCACGACAGTGATCACTGAGGGTGTGCAGTGTGCATCAGCTGTTTTATGTGAGGTGGAGATTACGCCGCCGCCGCATCAGCGGACTCCTCTGAGTCAGTCTGACTGGCCGAAAACGTTTCCCTACCGGTATGTTGATTTAGGTACACCGCTACGGAGCCAGGACAGTGATCACTGAGGGTGTGCAGTGTGCATCAGTCCCCACACTTAAAACGTTTGGACCGTTTTGAGCACACCATCCGTAGCACTGCCTGGCTTGTGCTTCTTTGAATGTCGCGCTTTGACTCCCGGTCCCGTTCACTCCCGTTTACATTTTTTCCCGTCACGTCCCGATCACGTGATTCAAAATAAATTGACTCCCGAATCACGGGATTCCCGCGGGAATCCCGTGTCCCGCGGGAATCCCGAAAAAATGTCAGCCTCTAGTACCTAGTGATAGCAGTAGTAAAGGTGTAGCTGTTAATGCTTTGAATTGGAGGTTTTTTTTAGGAACTAAAAGTTTCCTGAGGTCTACTGAGTTTCCACTGAGGTTTACAGCAGGGGGTTATGTAAATCACTAAATGTAGCCTAGTCTTAAAATTAGGCCTAGAGATGAACAAAGATATTTTGAGTGAAAAACAAGGAGCAAAAAGCCATTTTGGGCAAATTACTCTGGTACAGTATTTGATTACGGATTATTCCTTTGAAAGGTAGCTATCCTAATCAAGTTACTGTTCTGATTCCATTGCAAGTATTTAGTTGCGTTAAAATTAAAATATTGGTTACTTCATTCCCTCAAAAAGAAAAAAAAAAGGACAGCGGAGCATGGCGTGCTGTCACTGCGTGGACGGTGCTCATGTGTGGCTGAAAGGAGAGACTGGTGGAGTATTAACCAGCCACCACGGTTTATTGTTGGCTGATGGGAGGGCTGAGGATCGGTCAGCGTGCTCTCCAGAAACACCGTGTCGTGCTACTGCGGCCCGGTGTGGAGTGAGGTCCGTCGGTCCCGGACGGACGGGGACTTGTCTCTGTCTGACCTGTAGCACCACAGGACCACGGAGGGCAGCCTCCGTGTAATGTGCCTTTATTGCATTTTCACACATAGAATGAAGGTTTCACAGATCAGAAACTGTGTCTGAATGAATGTTTAGCCTCTGTAGATTAATCTAGGCCAGATTTGAGAAGTCTAGGCAAGGCGGTTTTTGACCTGGACCAGGTCTAATGCGGTCTATATGATGAAAAAACAGTGAAATGTGCCTTTATTGCATTTTCACACATAGCATAAAGGTTTCACAGATCAGGAACTGTGTCTGAATGAATGTTTAGCCTCTGTAGATTAATCTAGGCCAGATTTGAGAAGTCTAGGCAAGGCGGTTTTTGACCTGGACCAGGTCTAATGCGGTCTATATGATGAAAAAACAGTGAAATGTGCCTTTATTGCATTTTCACACATAGAATAAATGTTTCACAGATCAGAAAGTGTGTCTGAACGAATCTTCATTACCTGTAGATTAATCTAGGCCAGATTTGAGAAGTCTAGGCAAAGCGGTTTTTGACCTGGACCAGGTCTAATGCGGTCTATATGATGAAAAAACAGTGAAATGTGCCTTTATTGCATTTTCACACATAGCATAAAGGTTTCACAGATCAGAAACTGTGTCTGAATGAATGTTTAGCCTCTGTAGATTAATCTAGGCCATATTTGAGAAGTTTAGGCAAAGCGGTTTTTGATCTGGACCAGGTCTAATGCGGTCTATATGATGAAAAAACAGTGAAATGTGCCTTTATTGCATTTTCACACATAGAATGAAGGTTTCACAGATCAGAAAGTGTGTCTGAACGAATCTTCATTACCTGTAGATTAATCTAGGCCAGATTTGAGAAGTCTAGGCAAAGCGGTTTTTGACCTGGACCAGGTCTAATGCGGTCTATATGATGAAAAAACAGTGAAATGTGCCTTTATTGCATTTTCACACATAGCATAAAGGTTTCACAGATCAGGAACTGTGTCTGAATGAATGTTTAGCCTCTGTAGATTAATCTAGGCCAGATTTGAGAAGTCTAGGCAAAGCGGTTTTTGATCTGGACCAGGTCTAATGCGGTCTATATGATGAAAAAACAGTGAAATGTGCCTTTATTGCATTTTCACACATAGAATAAATGTTTCACAGATCAGAAAGTGTGTCTGAACGAATCTTCATTACCTGTAGATTAATCTAGGCCAGATTTGAGAAGTCTAGGCAAAGTGGTTTTTGACCTGGACCAGGTCTAATGCGGTCTATATGATGAAAAAACAGTGAAATGTGCCTTTATTGCATTTTCACACATAGCATAAAGGTTTCACAGATCAGAAACTGTGTCTGAATGAATGTTCAGCCTCTGTAGGATAATCTAGGCCAGATTTGAGAAGTTTAGGCAAAGCGGTTTTTGATCTGGACCAGGTCTAATGCGGTCTATATGATGAAAAAACAGTGAAATGTGCCTTTATTGCATTTTCACACATAGAATGAAGGTTTCACAGATCAGAAACTGTGTCTGAATGAATGTTTAGCCTCTGTAGATTAATCTAGGCCATATTTGAGAAGTCTAGGCAAAGCGGTTTTTGACCTGGACCAGGTCTAATGCGGTCTATATGATGAAAAAACAGTGAAATGTGCCTTTATTGCATTTTCACACATAGCATAAAGGTTTCACAGATCAGAAACTGTGTCTGAATGAATGTTTAGCCTCTGTAGGATAATCTAGGCCAGATTTGAGAAGTCTAGGCAAAGCGGTTTTTGATCTGGACCAGGTCTAATGAGGTCTGCAGGTATCAAACAAAAACGGTGAAACCTCCCCTTAGCATTTTCACAAATAAAATAAACGTTTCACAAATACAATAGCGGGTGTCAGGCACAATTAATGACTAACCTAAAATGTCTAAAATGTTTTTACAGCAGGAAGTGTCACAAAATCCAGGCAATCATTGTACAAACAGTCGCTCTGCTCATTACGTCAATTTCCTCTTAACTTTCCCCTTAAGTGCCGAATCGGAGGCTGGCGAATCGGAGGCTAACTTCAGCGTCGTCATGCATATTTGAACAGCGCTGTTACAGTTGTGTTTTTTATTTTTTATTTTTTTAAACTCAATTCTCATAACGTCGTCACTGACTGTTTCTGTTTCCGCTAACTTGACGCTACGAATTTCCGTTCTGTGCTTTCGCAGCGGCTTTTTTCATTGGTCGCGCCCATGGCAAAAACAGGATTGGTTGCGTGATGGAGCAAGTAAATTCAGTGTGTGTGTGTGTGTGTGTGTGTGTGTGTGTGTGTGTGTGTGTGTGTGTGTGTGTGTGTGTGTGTGTGTGTGTGTGTGTGTGTGTGTGTGTGTTTATACTGTACTTACTGTATATTTACACTGTATCCCTGTAATTTCGCCCAATTTTTGTGAAATATGAAACCAAAAGAAATTGTTTCTAGGAAAATATATTGTTGAAACAGTAATTACAGTAACATGAATCTGTACACCGGGTTTAGGACCATTTCCGAGTGGCGCGTGCATGGAGAGACACAGTGGTTGTTCCTCCTCCTCGCGCACCTTACTTATTTTAACAGCTTTAGCTTTAGCTCAGGTTTGCTACCTGTCAACAACATGAAGCTACCAGTCTTTGATTTTTCCAACACACACCACCTGTACTGTAGTTGTTTCGTTAACATTTCGGTGGAGTTTTTTTTTCTCCTTTTGCTTCTTAGATAATTACAGCCGTTGAAAAATGAATTGGGTCGGAGGGTCGAGGTAGGTTGTTCGGCTAATGCTAACCTTAGCTTCTAAACGTTGGTAAAATAAAGCTAACAGTTAGGTCATATGAGCAAAGTGAAACCATTGTGACCTCTCATTACAGGAACCGGTTAGTGAAGAACGAGGCTAAAAAACAGAAGGTGACAGCCCAATAATAACTTGTGTATTTTTTTTTTTTTAAATACAATAATAACTTCTGTTTTTTACATTATCATTATGATAATAACACGAGTCGTTTACTCTCAGTGAGTCCATCTGCAAATTAAAGTTTTGCTCTTTTCCCCAGGAGTTCTTTGAAAAGAGAAAGATGCAACAGAAATTAAAAAACATGGGAATAGTTCAGCCGGCATCCCCTGGACGCAGCGGTTCTGTTAGTATGGACCTGGTGACTTTGTTTATTGTCAACCAGATTGCTGCTAAGAAAGAAAAGAAAGGTGAGAACTAGTGATAGCTAGTCAGTGCAATTAGACACAATTCAGAACTGTTACATTTACCAAAAATATTCCAAAGAAGCCAAAATTGATGACTTTATACAATTTCAGAGGTATAATGAACTGCTCATCCTTAAACCTAATAAAGTACAGCCACTGTGTTTTATAGTGAGAAATCAGCCAGAATCTACAGTAGGCTACAGGAGAGTAATTTCTAAATAGTAAAGCATCAGATAACATTGTTTTGCATAATGAATGCTCTGTGAGAATATATGATTACAGACCTGTCTCCTCCACTATGTTTCATTATTGATGCCTGATTATGGCAAATCCTGGCAGTAAAAGGTCATTGTGCTCTTCAGATCCTCCGAAAGTTGCGGTGTTTGGTGGCGGTAAATCAGGATGCAGCAGGCAAAATAAGCCCCTGGTGCTTCCCATGAGCCCCTGCTCTCCATCACAGCTGAGTCTCCTCGAGAGCCAGCCTCAGTGCAGGTACAGCTGGAGTGATTAGGGCAAATCATCCATTGTTATTGCACTAGAATCCACTTCAAATGCCAAACTGCATGAGGCAGCACAAGTTATCAGTTGTGGTTTATTATATGAATAATAGATGACATACTGTATCCATTCTGTCTATATATAGTGCTCAAGGAACGACAAAGAGAACACAGGTTATTCCACCGGGGTTCAAGTGTCGCCAAGTTAGTTTGCATTTTTTCACATTGTACTTTGCATTTCTATCTCAATATTTTTTGCTCAACATTTACAAATGTTACCAAAATTGCTAATTTTTCTGTGCCATAAGTTGTCACCTGTCCTGGAGTCAGCCTTCTCCGACATCAGTGCGTCAGACTATCTGCCGCCCTTAGCTGGCCCACTCAGCCCCTTCTCACCAACCTCATCAGTCTCCTCAGGCCAAGGTGGTGCTGTGAAACCTTTCATACATCAGACTTGCAAGTAAATAAATACGTGTGTAAATTCAGCCCAACTCATACTGCTCTCCTCAGGAATATTCCCCCTGAAGCTGAGAAGCCAGACGCAGACACAGCTGCCTCCTCCCAGGTCCTCTCCACTCTGGGACACCTCAGGCCTGGAGAACATCAAGGTTGTGAAAAGAGAATATTATATTTTAAAGAAATATTACACATTAATATAACAACTTTATTCCATGCTGCATCCTTGCCCACAAGACAGTGTTGATGAGCTTCCAATTACATTTATGTCGGTACTGTAAAACAGGTTTTGCGCATAGGAAAATATCAGCCTACTGGAATACTAATTTGCATCTGGCTTTAATGTAATATTTTGCTTTGGTTAAAAAAGTACCACACCTGTCCCTGTCCACACCCTGAGTAAAGCATGATGGCAAACTGCCACATCAAATGTCAGCAGATGACTGCTTTTGTTTTCATTAATGCCAGTCTGTCTTTCTAAATAATGATGCTAAACTGAAATCTAATTTGCATTTACTTTGTTAGTTTCAGCCTTTCTCCCAGCCCAGAGGTATGACAGACAACATGCCCTGGTTCTGTGGATCAAACCCACCCCTCTACCAACACGAGACACCAAGAGCAGCCCAAGTCCTGTTTGCTAATCCAGAACCAGAGTGAGACCACGACTACTACTTTACCATTACCACAGTGTAGATGTTTTGCTGTCTGTGAATTAACTGGGCATTTTGTAACCATTCAAACCACACGTGTGTCATCACAGCGAATCCGAGCATCGCGACCGGAGGCATGAGGTCAGCTTCTGTCTTAACCAGCCAGATGACAAGGAGTCAATGTTGGACTTCACACTTAACCAGTCAGAAACTGAACAGCAGTTTGAGGAGGACGTCTTTAGGGGCTTCAATAATGAAGAATTTGAAAGAGAAGGTAAATCTTACTTGAAGCCTATAAGCACTATAAGTATTTCTTTTCTGAAGGTTTACATGAAACTTTATTTCAGATTCACATTTTGGGAGTGCAAAATCTAAGATATATCTCAAGGACACAGCACCAGTAAAAGCCTTGGCACCACAGTAAGCCACTGTACTTATATAAGCAAATGATTTATTGTTATTCATATCCATTATCATCTAAAGTTGTTATGTCGGGTTTTCTTTCTGTCAGAACCGTCCCTGACACACAGACCATGGGAATGGAGGTAAGCTCTCATCAACACATGAAGCCTGCCACTGCCACCAAGTGGTAGAGTCTGTCTTTGCCATGGAATAAACATTAAATTGATAGAAAACAAACAATAATAATCAGTCCTGGGTGGATCACTAGGAAAATGTATCATGGTTCTCCAAACATCACAAGCTGCTGCACAGAGCTTTCTACGGTTTTTGTTTATTTATCAGCAACACGTTGTGTACGCTTTTACATATCATCTCTATTTCCTCAGCTCTCCAACTGCAGCGACATAATCTTCAGTAAGTTTTTCTTCAGCATCTCCAGCTGTTAACCATTCATAGTTTATGTGCTGGTGGAAGAAAAAAAAAATAGACGTCTGTTTTAATCCCACAGCATGTCCCGGACACACCACTGACCACATGAATGGCTGTGGATGTTTGCCAAACTGCTCTTGTGGAGGAGGTTACCTCAGTTCAGACTCAAGTAATGTAAGTGAAGTTACACTGGGATGATTGGTCCGACTTGTTGCTGCTGATTGTAGATTCTGCCGAATTTGAAATTGAACACGTACAAAAAATAGTATTAGCAGACAAATTTGATTTGATTTGATTTGATTTTATCGAGATCCCAATTAGCTGCTACAACTAGAAGCAGCTACTCTACTGGGGTCCATTAAAAAGCCACATAAAATAATCAAACACACATGAAATTAAACTAAACTTCCAAATAATATGAAAAGCTACATGGTAAATGATCATTTAATTAACAGCCCTCATCAATAGTTAACACTGAAAATCAATAATGTGGTTCATTCCTGTTTGTTTCTTCTAAAATAAAATAACATCTTTTCTAACTGTGTTTAAGGATGACGATTACAGCCATCCATGTCACCAGGCTTTCTCTTCTTCATATGTGGAACAAGTCTGTTGTGCAGATCCAACAAACCAGGGAACACAAGACAGACAGTCCCAACCAAGGCCTCCCACCCCACTTATAAAACCCAAGACGAGCTTCAGAGTTGCTGGAGCAGTTATGGAGAATGTGGCCTTAGGAAGTACCAGCCAACAGATAGGAAGTGGCACAACTCAGTTTGCATTTCCTCACCCTGAGGCTGAAACTCGCAGCCCAGAGCTTTGCAAATGCAAAAAAACATCCCGTGAAACTCGAGATGCGGGAACCCAAACTGCCGACAACATCCCTGCAGCTGAGACATGCGACGCCTCGACTCAGTGCCGCTTTGTTGCGGACGGCGTGCCAACAGCCCCCGGGTTCAGCTTGTACCTGCCACCTGTTGACGCGTCAGTACAACAGCCCGCCACAGGGAGGCAGGCAGATACTGCCGCAGAGCCAAACACACACACAGCTTCATCAGGAAACACAGGGAGCGGAGGGAAGCAGACACCCTGGAGCAAGAAGAAGGCTGGATTCACATCAGGCTGCCACATTATAAACAAATTCACTGCTAACACCAGAGACGGAAAAGCGTTCCTACAGAGATCCATCAACCCCTTTCTGACTGATGGAGGAGGTACAACATGACTGAATGTGTCGCTTCATGTGGGTGCAGAGACATTTCAGAGGGAAATGAATTTTTATTAAACACTCATTTGCTTGCTTTCTTTTTTCTGATTTAGACAAGGAGAATGAAGAGGGCAGAGCAAACAGAGGGCAGCAGGAAGGTGGCCCTCTGATGAAACACTTCTCAGATGCAAGGGAGGAGGTCGTGTGTGCCACCAGAGTCAACAGACCCTCAGAAGAGGCTGAAACACTTCATGAAATAGCCGACATTTTGCTCCTGCTCAAACAGAGGAAGAAGGAAGGATGATACCAATGGATGGAAGAAAGGTAGATGTATGGAGGAAGCAGGAAAAAGAAAAAAAAACGATGTCTGTTCTGTGCATGCGTTTTTAATTCAAAGTTTGTTTTAAGCACTAAAAGTTTCATAGTGTTTGTTCTTGAAGTTATAAATACAGTAGATACAAAGAAATAAATCCCCACAGCCTCACTGCGATTCATAAGTTTATTTCTTTCTCCATATACATATTCAAGTGTTAAGATTTCATGAAGATATTTATTCTTTGTAGAATATAAACTCTAGCAAAACATTTACAGCTGGAACAATAATCAAATAAACTATACAGCACTCGTTTTGATTTTTTTTTTCATTAGTAATTTTGTAAGTTCCTCGTAAACTGTAGAAACACACATAGCTGGTTCACATAGAGAAAATACTGCAACCATTTCACCATACAGTAAGTACACATTAAATGTCCCCACTGTGGTAGAGGACAGCGTTAACACAACTGGAGGTTAAGGGCTGGACAGCACACTGTCTGTGTGTAGGCGCAGCCTGAAACGATCACGGCAAATATTTGGTCGACACAAGTTTTCATTACACAATCTGTGTTATGGACAGCTTCATCTGCGTAAAGCGTGTTTCCTCTGTAGCAATACTCTCAGTACAAAACTAGTGTGTGAATCATACTTGTAAGCCCATAGAAATGAATCGCCACTGGTTGAACAGGTTAATGAGCCAATTTTATACAGTAACACAGAGCAAAACAACTGGTCTCTTTCTGATAACTGAATAAACAGAACAAGGAGGACGTCTCTCATCTGTACTTATCAAAAATCAAACCTTAGCCTTAAAGAACCATACACCTGATACTCTGCATGTTTAAGCGCCGTAACTACTTTATCACCAATTGCCATGAAACGCACATGACCTTTTCAATTTGACCCGTTAAAGTTTTTGCTCTGAGTTTGTCTTGGTTTAAATATTCACTGTGATTTTACACCTATTTCTACCAAGTTTAAAAGTCTGTGCAGGTTTCAACACTCAGAAACATGGCAGCAGATTAAAACTATTTGTAAAGAAATGGGCTAAATATGGCATTGTAAAGCTGCTTACGGGAAATCTATGTTTATGTTTTTTCTGATAAGAGGACAGTTACTGTATAGGGGTTCTATATGTAAATGTTAGTGTGCTATGTTTATACTGGTCTACCATTCCCATGTGTGAATGTGACACCTTGAAAATACTATTCAATTTTAATCAGTCGCTTTAAATGTCACTATATTATACCATGACATTTGGTAAACAACTTTTTAAAAACTATTGAATCATGGATCTTTTATTCATGATGGGTTTGGGCCCTCATGCCAAAAACTCACTGTCCTTAACCTGCCATGAGAAAGTCTGTGACAGTAACAGCGCAGCCTGTTAACACCTTATTTACCGGTTTTGCTTTGTTACATAAGTTACTCCGGTGTCGACGGTTTTCGATACACTGAAACCTACGAGACTAACAAGGTGTAACCTCACACAGTTTTACTTTACAAAACAACACTGGCAAACTGCACTAAATCCTACTCCTTGACTTTTGACACATAAAGAACCACAGAAATGATATGCTCTGCTATTTGTACATAAGGCTATGGAGGAAGACAAAAATCTAAATACATGAAATGACAGTAAAAAACAAACAAACATTGCATCACAGCTGAAATGCAGATATGTACATGTCAAACAATGAAAAAAAAAGCTATGCAGACATAGTTATCATAACATGACATAATACATATATGTCCACTTTAAGGGAATGTGACTGAAAATTGCCATTAGGCACCTTCACAATACACAGGCACTAATATTATCATGTTAAGACAGAATGAAATACTTGAAATCTCAATCATAAAACTCAAGCTTCTACTTACACCACCACAGATAGAACAGGCTGGTTGTCTTTGCAGGATAGTAAATGTACAGTGTATCCAGCAACAACAACCAGCTATGGTTCAGCTATGACACATGCAAGTTCATAAAATTGGTTCACAATGCAGGTCATGACAGTGACATTAAACTGTAGTCTCCATACCGCATCTGTAGAGGCAACAGAATAAAGGCCTGAAACTGAAAAACTAAATACGCTTAAGCAATTAGCATTTTGTTCCTAAACCGACTGAGAAAATAAATATGATTTCAATAAATAAATAAATCAACTATGGCAACGGAACTTGAATTCCTTCAGTGCTACTACAGTGGTTTCACTTAGGCACCCACTGACAATACAAGTTTGCTAAATTTAAACAATATACTGTACATCTCTGGTGTTTGCTTTTCATAAAAATATGATCCCAAACACAAACTTAAGTCTCCACGAGGAAGTGACGATAATGTGCAATGCTTTGACGACATTTAACTGAGATGTGTTTCACGTAAAAAAGGCAGAATGGTACGATACTGTAGGTTACAACTCGGCGGAGATCGTGTGGACGCACAAACCTGGTTTTTAAGACCACACTCACTGTAGCGTTTTCATTGGAAACACATTCTGGCATGATGCGGTACTGTACGACGGCTGTGTCACGTTTCAATGTTTTTGTACAGCATCACATTTAAATTGTAGTTCATATTGACTAAATGAATGTACAAGATATCAGGGACATTTCCCTGAAACCATTGAGAGAGGAAGGGTCCCTTATATTTTGTGTTTTCAGTGTGTGTGTTCAACAGTCATGTTTCCTGCTCAAGTGTCAGACCTGTGAGTATTTATACTAACGTCTCTTGGGTGCGATTAATTCAACTGTCAACCAGAGCAGGTGTGACTCCAGGTTTAGTGTCAGTTCACCCTCAAGTCAGAGTTTCGGCTGTAAATAAAACATTCCTACTCTAACTAAAGCATTGTCACTGATTTTAGATTCCTGAATTGACTAATCTGAGGGTGAACTCAGATTTCTGATACAAGCAAAGGCCTTTTAAACTCTTTTTTTTAACTTCATACTGAGGGGATGAATGACTCTTCAGCTCTCACATGAACAATATAAATATTACAGAGCCAACCACTGTGCAATGTTTCAGTATTCACTAACTAATGAAACATCTAGAGGCATCCGAAGCTAAAACTCGCCCTAGTCTACGTCGGACGCGTCGTTGTCCGATAGGTGGTAGTTGGAACCTTTGACCCGGATGTACTCGACCTGACGTCCTTCGTCCGAATCCGAGGCGCCGCAGGAGCAGAGCTGGTTTTCGAACAGCGCCTCGATCTCCTCCAGACGCCGGGCTTTGGTCTCGGGCAGGCATCCGTAGATGAAGATGAAACCCAGCAAGGCCAGGCTGGAGTATAGGAAAAAAGCTCCTGCAAAACACAAAAGTCAAGTCAGTTTTTATTTGCACAGTGCGGAGAACACACTGCAACAACAGCCACCCACTAACACAAGAAACAACAACGTCAACCATTTTCTAAACACGGCTCTCATTTATCGACAGGACAGAGTCGGCGATGGCGACGGGAGCTCCTGGAGCTCCTGGAGCTCCTGGAGCCAGCTAATATTAGACATGGACTGCCCACCAACATCTGCACAGATGTGTGTGCTGAAATTGAAATAGTGTTTTCAAGCCGCTGGCAACCGTATCATGAATGTGAAGTAGACGTAACATGCCCCTGTCAAAGTGGCACTACAGTGGGTTAACACAGGAAGGAAATAACGACATAGAAGCCTCCACACGCACAAACAGCGATGGCGGCTTAATGAGATTTCCTGGCCACTGTGATCTCTATTTTTTTCCTTGTCAAAGTGAAATGACATTTTAACTGTACAGACAAACTGTGAGTTATGCTAAACACCATTACCATTTATGTGACAGCATAATTACGTTTTTGTCAGTTTTCACTCGGCGAATGATTTTTATAAACCGGGGATACTAAGCAAACGAAGGAGTGGAAATCGATTATTAACCCAGGATGCCTCCACAATCATCCCTGATGGATTGATCCGCCAGCTCCATGAAAGGTCAGTTCCTTCCTGTCTGAGGAGAAACCTGCTGTTGAGACACATCGACTGAGGAGCTGTAGAAGGAGGTTGGGGGAGAAAAAATGGTCCACAACGCCTCAGGGTGTCAGTCAGCTATTACCTCCTTAGTGCTCTTGACACAAGGTAAAGAGTGGATGGATGTTACAACACATCTGCTGTGGGGTTGTGTAAGCAATGACGGAAGTGGATGAGGTCCGGCAGCACTGGAGGAACTGCTCCTGACACAAGTGTTTGGTTTGATTACAATTACAGCCTTCAGTTCAGGTCCACTGGGCTTATGAAAACAAAAATAAAAGAAGAGTTGTTCTAGTTTTGTCCGCTTCTCTTTCTGACCACAAAAATAAAGAGAAAATGCTCTGGAGCTCAGAAACTGACCGTAGTAGGTGAAGTACTGAGCCAGGTGGAGGAAGGTGACAGACACCAGGATGTTGAAGGTCCAGTTGACTCCGGCTGCACAGGCATTCCCGGTGCTCCGCGCCCACAGAGGGTAGATCTCTGAGTTGATGGTCCATGGCATTGGACCCATCCCTGAGAGAGAGAGAGAGAGAGAGAGAGAGAGAAGAGATGAGTCTCTTTATGAAGAGGTGAGGACAAGTTTAATGAGTTGATAGATCCCTGTACGTCCACATGGGCCAAAGAACAACCAGTCTGAGTCTATATAGTGATGTTCAGACTGCAGGCAAAAGTGGCCCAAACCTGATTTTTTTTTCAGGTCATGTGACCAGGTTAAATAGTGTGAACACTCAAATCTTGCCCAGATGTGATTTTTCACCCCAGTGTTAACAACTAATTCCCAGCTAATGCACCACAAAATGCCAAAATACAAAGTTTGGCTCTCTTTTTCTGCATTCGTTTCCTCCTCAGACATTTCCATCTTCCATTGATCAGACACTATTTTTTTTTCTTCCTGCTTTTTTTTTTATTGTTTCCTTTTAATGACAAATCAAATTATAATAACAAGCATTGTGTGCATCTGATATCATAACAAAAGATTACAAAAAAATATTGTGGAATAGATATTCAACACATGGGTAAATAAATAAATAAAATACAAATAATGTAAAAATAATAATAAAAGATGATCAGATAAATCAAATCAAAGTGGAATGAACTAGAAAATACATATGCATATACACATATATAAGTAGTAGTAATAATAAACATAGGAAGATGAAAACTCAAAAGATCGATATGGACTATGCATATTGCACAGACACTTTGAAATAAAAGTGAAAATGCTCATGCTTCATCCATGTTTCCTGTACAACAGCGTGCTGCACCTGAAGTCATAGTTATTGTTCTTTTGTGCATGCGGGTCAGCTCGGAACAACAAACAGTTCACACTGAAATCTAATATACGCCACGTTTTAAAAGCTAATGTGAACTGCCAAACGAAATATCGGACCTGAGCAAAAAATCCGGATTGAGCATTAAGACGAGATGTTTAAATTCCTAGAAATCCCTCTCATTTGTAGGTGTAGCTGTGTGGATATATGGATATATGGTGGCTGATTACGGCCAGATCCAGATGTGGACACACACTAATAACACAGTTATATTGGGTTATATGTCTTATTGTTGGTGTGAGCAGAAACCTACATTTCGAGAGGACCAAACAGTATTAAAAAAACATCTCAGCACACCAACGCTACTATAGTAACCAGAGCTCTAACCTGGGGCGAAAGCAGCAAGGTAGAGCACCAGAGCCAACAGGACCAGCCAGGAGTAGGAGGTGGGGCAGTAGTTGTAGGCCCAGTAGGTCTGATCTCTCATCAGGCTGGAGTTGGAGCACCTAGACAGTGGGGGGGAGGGGGTGTGTGGGGGAGTTCTTCTGTTAATCCCTCTGGACGTTGGCGCCCAGTTCAAGGTGCAAGCTGTCATTTCACATTGTCGTTACAAAACTTCCACATGTGCATGCACACAGCCTGGCGGCGCCCGGTGACTCACCTGCCCCACGCTGCCTGCTCGGTGGAGGCCTTATTGACGGGAACGCAGGAGGAGGCGAGGAGCGCCGAGGCGTTCTCACGGTAACAGAAGCCACATCCAGGGTCCAGCATGCAGGGCTCACACAGCCTGCGAGAACAAACAGCACGCACACCACACCATCAGCTCTAATCTGCTTCAACACAATCAATCACAACACATTCCTCCGCCTTCCACTGTTTGGTCTGTGCATTTACTGTACCTCTGTGACTGTCACCTTTTTAAAGTACTGTAGGCCTACAATATGAGCTGGTGCTGCATGCTGCTGTAACTCTAGAAATATGCTTGTATCCTTGTTTAGTGTAACAGAGAGCAGCAGTCTAAGCCCTCAAATTGAGATTTGCCTCATTACACAAATGAAATTAATGTATATGGACTGTTTCCAGATTCAGGAAGTGATAAATCAAAATTAGGAACAAAAAAAACAAAACAAATGGTGCACAATTCGCCAACATTATCGCTCATCTTCATCCTGTCCTCTCTTGTGCCTCCGTTAATTAAAAGTGCATCTCGTCATGTCGGCTCTGTGATTATCAGTCCTCATGTTGGAGGGCTCTGAAACGCTGACTTAGTGACAAACAAGGGCGCGCTTCCTTCTTCATGCAACTTCATCAGGTTTGTTGTTGTTGCAGCATCTGATGGAGCTGCATGACAAGCGTGTTTTGTTTCCGAGGTCTATTTTTGCCGAGCTGTGTGCGCGGGGCACCTTGCTCTGGTTACACACTGCTCTGAGGTCAGCTGGATGAACATAAAACCAAAAATACCAGGACTGGAGGAGGCTGAAGTAAACACAGAGGGACGGTACGTCAATGACGTGATGTAACCCCATGTCAAGTGGTGGAACCGGTATTTTTTCATAAAAATCAGACTATACAGGAAAATAAATCTGGACTCAAATGTGGAATAAATGTAATTCACTTTTGCAATGCAACACTATGTTTCTTGACGAATTGTCACATTATTTAGAATAAAAGCAGTGTTTTTAGATATGTTTTGCTCAGTATTGCCAAAATGCATTAAAATATAAATATAGAAATACAGCAAAAAAGAAATCTATTTCACCTGAATGTTTTCAGAATAACATATATTTTTTATAAGTACACTTAAATCCACTGTAGGTGGATAAAATATTCAATATTTATCATTCATTTGTGGTTACACCATTTGACATTTTCAGGGGTATTCAGTCTTACTTCTTACTTACTTACTTGAAATGAAAACCAACATGAATACAAAATGTACATTTTAACAAATCGGATGCTTGCCTTAAACACAATTTTTAAAGATATTTCTGAATTTGCTCATCTTGCCAACTCTTATTTCTCACTTACCCATATGCTACTAATATCTGTGAAAACAATGAAGGTTTGACAGGCATAGCAACAGCAACTAAAGTGCAGTGTCTAGGGGAATGTGCAAAAGGTAACATATCCTAGAGATTGCATCATTTCCCACTGGGTACATCCTTAAATGGGACGTCCCATCCACAGTGGGTATGGTCGACCTGCGGTGGCTCTGACTCTACTCCATATGAGCCCGCACACTCATCATAGCAAAGTGAACTCAATGAAGCCACTCCAGTGTGGTAAAAGCACTCATCTCTTCAAATTACCCCTGTGTTTGTGTGTCTGTGTGTGGGTTACTGGACAGCGAGTCCATTAGGTGTTGTTTGTTGTTATGATGAAAGAGCGTCTTTACACGCGAGTTTCATCTGGTGTCTGTGTAAGTGAGAGTAAATTGGGACACAGAGGCAGCTGATCTCTGGCTCACACGTGTATGGTGTGTGTATGTGTGTGTGTGTGTGTGTGTGTGTGTGTGTGTGTGTGTGTGTGTGTATTTGCCCCTTGTTGCTAATGGAGACAATAAAGTGAATTGGAGCTGATTTAGGCCTGGTTGTAGATATGAGGGATGATAAAAGTCATATAGTCAAGAACAATATTTACACAGCATCTTTCCACTGTTGTTTCCATCACTATCTACAGTTCTATCAGCTATTAATAAATCAGTCACAGGTCAGAGGAATCATCATCATCTTCAATACCATGACTCGGGCCTTTTCTAAATATACAGAGGAGTCACTGATCTGCCTGCTGGGTAAATGGCACAAATCTATAAACATGAGTTTCCCTTTGATTTTACACTGTAATGTTTCAGTAGCAAATCCTGCCTTTTGTGCTTTCTTCAATATTATACTCTAACAAAAAGCATGATTTAAAAGATACAATTATTTTAAAAAAAATCTAAAATGTGTGCACTCTTGATTCCATATCAAAAACGGTAAAGCTTCTCTTCATTTCCATCTTTGGGATGGCAGATTATTGCTCTATGTGGGATAATTGTGCTGCAAGTGCTCAGTAATGTTTGCCTATGGTTGGTGATAGAGGGAGATGATAGATGGTCAGTGTTTAACAACAGAGGGTGTTAAAGCTGACTCGAGGGCTGCATGTGTGTGTGTTTGTGCGTACTCACTGGTACTTGGAGCAGGTAGAGTTGGCGATGGCAGGGTCTAATGGGTGAAAGGTGACAGGGGGACTGTGCTGGGCAGAGACCAGAAACCCGATGGCCAACAGACTCAAACTCAAACATGTACCTGTTGAAAAAAACAAACGTGTGACACATGTGACACAAACACAAACCTCCATCACACCTGAAGTGGACATTTGAAGAGACCCAACGCACCTATAATGCTGCTCAGAGTCAGCTTCCTGCGTCCCACTCTCTCCACCAGCCACACTCCCAGCAGCGTAAACAGGAAGTTGGTGAGGGTGGTGAGACTGGCCAACCAGATCGCTAGCCTGTCATCCCGCACTCCTGACATCTGCAGGATGGTGGCGCTGTAGTACCTGGAGGACACGGAGACAGAGGGACATCTCAACAAGAAGTGCTACATTATCATAACTGTTGGTTCTGTTACTTTAAAGATGATCCTTTTGATGACAGATGAGAAATTCCAGTGACATTAAAGGATGATTCCAACATTATATTATATCATATTGTATTGTTTTAATATGAGAACTATGTCCTAATGCAGAGACCATATCATTTGGAAGCTGTGCCCACTCTTACTGTTATTGCCACAAAGCGCCCTGGCCCTGTTGCCTAGCAATCCTGACCATAGGCCACACTTGACAGAGCCTTCGAAATGGGACAAATGCAGCCCCCTGAGTTGGGACCATGAACTATAAATAAAGATGGATGAAGCCTCCTTGACCTCACCCACAGGTTCCTGAAGGACAGTTGGAGGTTGAAAATCAGCTGTTCTGATGACTCCATCTAGTTTGTAGCCTCCATGACACCACTGGCTCATACAAACATTTGGTTTCTATAACTCAACATAAATACAGTCATTAGATAAGGTTTAAGAAAAAGAGAAAATCCGATCAAAATGAATAAATAAATCTGAACAGTAAGTAAAGACGGTATTCAAGACCGAAAAAGTCAAGAAAGAAAAAGTGTTTGTTCATCATCCTGCAGTTTTTTTTCTTTTTTTTAATCTATGTATTGTACAACATCTTTTCAGATCATTTTCAAGATTATTTCATATGCTGTTACAGTTGTGCATCCTTACAACAATCTTTGTACAACTGAGGGGCACATGTGGAGCTGAGAGCTCAGTACATGTCGGCTTGTGGCATGAACACTCACCTGCCTGTCATTTAAAGCTACACATCCTCAGTTATATATGAACAATTTTGAGCCTTAAAGGTACATTGTGTTAGCCTCGTAAACCAGCCTCTCCCGGAAATGCAATTCATTTAATTTCTGAGGGAGAGTCTGGCCTCATCCCCGCTGTAAGCGTTTGGCCTGAAACCCTCAGAAGGCCGAGCCAATCAGCGCCGCCGCTGTGATTGACACAGCACGTTGGCCAATCAGGGACCGACTGGTACAAAGCCCCGTCACTACACCAACTTGCTGATTGGCTGAATGGGGTTGTCTGTCAACGCTACTACTCCCGCCCAGCTCCCGCCCACCCCAAACGCTTACAGGGGGAATGAGGCCAGACTCTCTGAGAAATGAAATGAAATGCATTTCCGCGAGAGGCTGGTTTACGAGGCTAACATTGTGTAGGAATTGTTCCCATCTAGCGTTGCGGTTGTATATTGCATGCAACTCAATGGTATTTTTCATGCTGCATTCACGTGAAATTGGGCAGACAGCAGACGGACGACAGCCGCTGCACGTAACGGCATAAACAAGCCTCTATGTAAACAAGTGGTCCGTCAGCACCAGGCAAAACAGTACGTGACAATATGTTGTCATGGCGATGTGGTATTTTTTACCTGACCCACGTTTTACCGGCTGGTTTATCTGGTTTGTTACTGACGGCCGTCTGCCCGACTGCAGGTGAATGCAGCATCAGTGTAACGCTCCATTCCTCCTCACTGCGTTACCACGGTGACTTTTCACAGACGCCACCTCCACCTGAGCCGACAGCTCCGGTGTCTCCGCTGAGTTTCCGTGGTTTCCTACCGTCACGCTGCCACTGAACGTAAAAACATGGAGACACCACATGGCAGCAGCACCGAGCTTACCGCTCCATGGAGATATGAATGATATGAACGGCTCATTCAGAGCTGAAAGGAACACTTCACTTTGTTGATGGGGGGGATTATTGATGAATGAAAAACAGACTTTTGAACAAAATAATTGATTTTTGGGAATAGATAACAGAAGAAGTTACACAATGTCCCTTTAATTAAGTTTTAATAAGTAAATTATATACAAATTCATTCCTGGTACAATTCAATCAATCAACCAGCCGCCACCAGCTCAACACTCATCCACCAATCGCAACCGCTCTACTTCAGCACCAGCCACTCATCTAGAGACAGTTAGCGATCAGCTATAAATAGGCTCTCACCAGTCACTTTCAACGCCCCCCCCCCCCGCTCCTCCTTTTGTCTGCTCTCATACAGAATAATTATACTCGCAACTCTGGCACCATGTTGCTCCATGTAGGCAGATTACCTCCAATCATCATCAACACGGCTCTAAGCAGGTTGTGGTCAACAATACAGACACCTGCATGGGTCCACTTCCTGCTCCAATTATGATATCATGTAACGAGGACAGAAGAGACGCAGATGATGGGCCACACAAACACACAAACACACACACACACACACACCTGCAAGAGCTCTATTTAAGTATGGAGACGGTGAGCCTGTTGGACGGGGAAAAAACAAATATATATCTTTTCACCCACAATGGTACACACAAGCTGTCTGTACACAAAAACCCTTAGAGAACACAAACACAAAGGAGGTTATACTCATTAAAGAACTAAAACATCTTCAGCATTGTCTGAGTCTGTGTCTCTACAGGCAACTCAGAATTAGCATTCTGCTTTTCACTGCTTCAAAAGCATTGTTATCTCTCTCTCTCGCTCTTGCCCCCCCCCCCCCCCCCCCCCAAAAAAAAAAAAAGACATTCAACTGGCAGATTTGCATAACAACACTTACACTTTTCCGGAACCCAGTCACACAGAACAGAGGAAGCAATGAGACGCTGTGAAGTTCCCGTTTTTAAAAGCCTGACCCCACAGGGACACGAGGTGATGGAAGTTAAAGAAGGCCATTAGTCATCTACAAACTTAGACATGTGGCTGCAAATGCATGTCTAGGACGGACGCACACTTAGACACACATTCATGAGCAAACAAACGAACACACACGCACTCACTCAGGAATGAAATGACTAGGTTTTGGAGCAGCAGCGGGAGTAAAAGCACAGTTTCTGTTCTCAGCAGTGGAGCCTGCTGTGCTCCATCTCCAGCCCTGCATCTCACATACGCACAATGTTCCAGCTTAAAAACTACGGTGAATAATAGCCTGCAGAAACAAAGTCATCTTTTTTTTTTTCCTGACCACAGCGGCGAGATGTGTGTTAAATGTTAAAAGCATCTCAAAACTAAGATCTCAGACTTTAAAAGTCCCTGAGAGCTGCTCAAGGGGCGCGTTCGCTGCTGCCTAATGTCTGATCTGATATCTGTGATTATCCACGCTCTGCACTCTCATATCCTCTAAAAATCCTCCTGTGCAAAAAGTGTCAAGTTGTTATTCTAGTAACAAGTGCAGGCAGTAATGAAGTGCTGACTGTTAGCAGGAGATAAGACGGCAACACCTTGAGAAAAATACAGCGTGCTATTTCGCTCCTGCTCGTGCTAATTCCTGGTTTCTCTGGGCTCATCTGCAAAGAGCATCAGCTGTGCTCAGGAGTTTTTTTTTCTCTCTCTCTCTCTCTCCGGTGTCGAGGGGGAAAATAGTTGGAGATAAAGTGAAATTTTAGCACAAGAGATCAATGCACAAAGACGCTCAGCAGCTTGGTAGCCTTGTGAAAGTTTCTCCCCCCGGATGAGAATGCATTATTTTAATGGGTACACACAGAACTTCTCTGTACACTGTGTATTCTGGGTGCGTCATTAAGATTCTTCAGAATGGTATATTGTTCATTTCTGGGAGTCAGTTTGAAAAAGATGCGAGGACACGACGGTGGCGGCATTTTAATGAGACAGTTTCCTTGTGAATGGAGTCAATCCGACTGACAATAAGTGTGTCAGACATGGCTTTTTTTATATTATTTGAGGTGACACAGACAGGAAATAAGTGAAACGTCCAGCGATATTGATGATAAGCCATCTTTTCCTTCACTGTGCGAGCCGGGACAGGACAGGTTTCTGCTGCCACCCCTGATAGAAAGTGACACCTCTCAGTCTGAACGCCCCACCAGTCATCAACTATTAACACACATCGCAGAGTGACAGGAAACACTCTGAGTGGGACTTGAATGGAACAGATCGACCTCTGAGGTGTTTCCAGATGGATTTTGTTTCTTGGAGTTTTTCATTTTGATTATCTGAAAATCAGAAATTACATTTCACAATATATTTCAAAAATGCAAACGTGCTAAAAGCAGTGCAGCCGTTCTGTCGATGAGGATTAACTGAAGGATTTTTGGTGCTCAACATATTTGTTCAGGAAATGTGCCCGTAGTACAATTATCACAATCCAGGTTGTTTTTCACTTTGAAAAAACAAAAAAAACATGAATTCATGAGCTCAGCTGCTTCTGTGTTCTGTTCTGCAAAATCTGCAGTCGAAGGCAAAGGAAATAATTCAACTGTTGACCACAGGTTTGGACAGACCAGAATTTAACACAGTGAGAAGGAGGTAACATAAATCAATTCCAATAAAATAAAATCTAAATAAATAAATCTATTGTCTATAATGCTGATCCATGCAGGGCTGGGACAGGGCGAGGGCAGGGTTCACCCAGGATAGGTCACCAGCTAAAAATGATGCTGGATTGTAATTGCACCATTTACCTTCATTCAACTTTCTGAGTAACAACTCGTGCACAATGGGAGTCGGTCCATAGATAGATTGAATTGAATTGAATTGAATTCCTTCATTGTCATTGCACAAGGTTTCAACGGAATTCAAAGTGCACCGACTCCCAAAAAAATGCTGATGAGAGAAGAAACAGCGAAGTTGTATCAGTTAACAAGTTTGCTAAATAACTGTTACTACTGTAAAACTGCTTAGGCTACTTGTTGCTGAACATTATGATGTCACAGTGAAGATGACCTCATAGACATTTGAGTTAAATTGTGGCCAAAAAGGTGTTTTGTGAAATCAATGTGTTTTTGACCTTTGACCTTTGATAACCAAAATCTAATCAAGTTCAAGTCCAAGTGAGTGAACATGTGCGCTAAAAGAAATTCCTTTACAGTGTGGACCGGTGAATCTGACTTTATACACCTGCATGAAGCCAATATACGTATATCTCTCTCTGTTAGAACGGCACTAAAGTTATTAAACACAACCTCTTTCATTCTCTATATGCAACAGAGCTGAACAAGAGCAGCTATTACCGACAAGCATTTACAATGGGAAGAATAAGCCTTCAATCCTGGTTTGCCATCATTACACAGAGCCAGTAATAACACGTACAAAGAGCCCTGGTAATTCCATGATGACCACATTGTGCTGAAATCACTGTAGTGTTACAATCACACACAGCGCTTAGCAAACACAAAGAACAGACAGTGGTAGTAGGAAGACTCACACACTCTGTCTTACACATGAACACGAGAAAAAAACATTAACATCAACTATGCTCCGCAAGAAAATAAATAAGTACAATACACACACACACACACACACTGTTTTTTACATAAGAGCGCCTGCGGAGCGCCGGAGTGAAGCAAACAAGAGAAGGTGTGATCTGGCCCTGACCCCGGTCTGAAAATGGAAACATGGATCCACGCGTCTGTCACACTCCAGTTCCAAACCTCTCATTCAGCACATTAAAGGAGAGTGACAACACAGATGAGAGTGAGGGGGGGTGGGGTGGGGGAGACAGATGCAGAGAGAGGAGAGAGAGTCAGATAAGAGGAGAGAGGGACTGAGAGAGTGGAAGCTGTGGGGAGCAAATTGGTGAGGAGGAGGATGACAGGTGGAGGAGAAAATGTGAATATACTTTCATGCATCCATTTCAGTTCTTGTATCACATGTCAACAGCTTGTCAGCCAGTCATTTACACCTATCAGCAGTAAGAGGAATACACCCAATCCCTGAAACCAGACTCCTTTTGATGCTAATAATATACAGTACATCTATCAGTGTGTGCATCTCCACTGAAATCATAAATATACTCATTTGCAGTGGAGCTACAGCAGAGGATTAAACCACAGCTTCTCATTGAGCTGATTGAAACAGATAGATAATAGACATGTTTTCAGTCGTCTCCATCTCCCTCCTGCATTCGATCGCTCCCTGCTGGTCTGAGCCCATTTCACATGGGTGGTGGTGCGAGGGCGCCGCTGACTCATGGCTGACATTTCCTGACACATTACGGGATCGTCTCGGAGGCTGCCGACTCTTGGGAGTACACGACGTGCGGTCTTAAAGGACCACACGGACGCTTTGCATGTTTTAGCTCATTAACCGCTAATCAAATGAACTTTTCCTTTTCCTGGCTGCCACTTTCCAAACTTTCAAAGGTTTCGAGGCTTATTTGTACCTTTCAGACAGCTTGTTTCAGAGTGATATGAAAACATTTGTTTGTTTGTACTTTTGGCCGTCTGCCCAGTCACATCAGAAAGTCAGACGGAAAAAAAGGTGATTTGTGGAAGCTTAGTGAGGTAGTGACTGGTGGAGTGGACAAGAGGAGAACTCTGTTAGTACTGCGCCTCACTCAGCAGATTATATATGATGCAATGCAGTAAACATTTCACTCACTACTTTGCCCATGAGTTCCTATGACTATGTAGGCTATGTACAACATGTCCCTCCACCTGTAGCCGACTTAGGCTCTTTTAATGGAAACATGCTTATGTAATAATTCATGGAAAACAAACAGTATCACATATAAGCTTCATGTGGCCTACGACTTCATATATAAAGAAGAATTATAAGAAGGATATTGTTGCATTTCCTCGTTATAACAGCACTTATACCACAACAGAAACACAACTGTTTTCATCCTGTGTGTTGGGAATAAAGTGGACAGAAAATGAATCA
Source organism: Trachurus trachurus (assembly GCF_905171665.1). NCBI lineage: Eukaryota > Metazoa > Chordata > Actinopteri > Carangiformes > Carangidae > Trachurus > Trachurus trachurus. The sequence goes on along the minus strand of NC_139912.1, from coordinate 24,866,647 downwards.
TCCAAGACATTAACTTCCTCAATGCTTACTTTTTACCACCCAGAAAACTGTTTTGCTCTGCAGACTAAGCTGCAGACAGCTATTGCCTGAATGCAATTCAATATTTTTTATTCTTTTATTACTTAATATAATTTACCATTTATTAAAGCAGTAGTGAGTGATCCGGTCGTTTTCGCTAATGCTGCGTTCCAGGCAGGCTTTTGAAATCATAAATTACAGCTTCAAGTCACAACTTACGACTTTGTAGCGTTCCAGGCAACCCACTCGTGTTTTTCCGACCTGTTTTACCGGTGAAAGTCACTATAACGGCCACTCGTAACTTCCGACCCGTGAAATCGTACCAGTACGTCTTTTTGTACAGTCTATGTACCAGATCGAACTGGTACGACGTCACAGGTCGGAAAAAAACGAGTTTCCTTGAACGCACCATAACAGTCCTCGTCCCTACGTCGCCACATTCACGGCGTTCCTTGGCTGCACACACAGCCCTGCATGCCGTTCTCTCTCCTCATTGGATAAAAACTGTAGGATACGATAAATGTTTTCTCCTCGGCTCAGAGCAGAGCAGAGGGACTGAGAGACCCGTGTTTCAGACCAAACACTCTATGTAAGTGATTGCTGTCGGAAGATATAACTATTTAAGACTTATATTAACACAAATATATCACTCACTTCTGCTTTAATATGGCTCTTGAAGTTAGTGTGTTTAAGTAAAAAAAAAAAAAAAACAACAAGACCTTGAACATCCAGGCACTAAACTTGACCAGTAGTTGCACCACAGATCAAACACTGTTCACATTAAAGGGATAGTAGCATTTTTTAAAAGTGGGGTTGTATGATCTACAAATAGCCCCTAACAACTTTAATTGCAGTAGAAGACTCTCTACACTCCTCCCGTTAGCAACGCCAGCCCATAGCCCTGCCCACAGATCTACAACATACAGTGTTGTGAACAGACCCAAAGAAACGGTCTATTTTCGTGGCCTAAAAGAGGTTTTACCTGAAAAGAAATACACAGTTCCATTGTTCACTATAATATAATTTTTTCCAGCCCTTCAAAGTGCAGGAAAAACACAGTTTTTATTTGGACCTAACCAACTGCTGATCGGCGGGCGCTAACCCTGGGCGGAGGGATACGTAAGTTGGTTAGGTCCAAATAAAAACTGTGTTTTTCCTGCACTTTGAAGGGCTGGAAAAAATTATATTATAGCGAACAATGTCGTGGTTTAAAGGGATAGTTCAAAATGTTTGGCAAATTGGCCCATTGCCATAATCGCCATAGTCATAGCAGTGGGTTCGTTACCTTTAATTGTCAGTGTAAACTATTTTAAGAACCGCGGAGCGCAGCCGCGAGCTGCTCAGAGCTACGCTACAGAGGCTAAAGGAATTTCTTGGTTTCCCTCATCAAACTCATCAAATACACAATCCAACAACTCCACAACGCTCTGGTGGACAAGTTGTGACCTGCACATTCACCACACTATGAGATAATAATGGAACGTTACGAAACAGAGCCGCTTTCGAGGTAAATACAGAGACTGCTTGCTGGAAAAACTGTCCCTGAACGCAACGCGCATCAGCGGTTTTGCATGTATTTACCTCTAAAACAACTCTGTCTCGTAACGTTGTGTTATTATCTCATAGCGTGGTGAATGTGCAGCTCACAACTTGTCCACAACAGTGTTTTGGAGTTGTTGGATAGTGTATTTGATGAGTTTGATGAGGGAAAGCAAGAAATTCCATTAGCCTCTGTAGCGTAGCTCTGAGCAGCCTGCCGCTCCGCTCCGCTGTTCTAAAAACAGCATGCACCGTCAAATAAAGGTAACTAACCTACTGCTATGACTATAGCAATTATGGCAATGGGCCAATTTGCCAAAATGTTGAACTATCCCTTTAAAGGTTCTATAGGAAGACAAACAATGATTCCTGTTTTTCCAATTCATGGGCTGAAACACACAACATCCGGTGTGGTCCTTCAAAATTGACCAAACCCTCTCTTTTAATCCAAGAGTAAAGTGAGTAAGTTACCTGACTGACAGAAGGTCGTGATGCTGCTGCAGTTACAGTAATGATGAATGATGACAAAACCTGTGCATGTGCACGAGGGCGTGAAGTCAGTACGCCAAAGGTTTCCCTCGGCTATATGACCAAACACTCTAACAGAGTGCTGCTTATTGACAGAGCGTTGATCTAATTATGTAACTAAATAGTATGGATTTAGAGGGAGATCAACGGAGGGATCAACTGTAAGGCAACAGCCAGAGAGAGAGAGAGAGAGGGGATGATGGAGGAAACAACAAACAAGAGTAAGTGTGTGTTTCAGTGGGCAAATAGTGAGTGAGTGGGTGAAAATGAACGAGTGAGCGGCTCTGTGAGTAAGAGAGTAAGTGACGAGGTGTGAGAGCGAAGAAACAGAGGGAGGCAAGGAAAGAGAGAGAGAGCAGCAGGAAGGAAGTGAGAAAAGGACTGAAAGGTGAGAAGGAGAATGAATGGATGGGGAAAGCAGAGATGGAGGGATGTGGGTGTGAAAGCAACAACAAATGGACATACAGGAAAAGATATAGGGAGAGACAGAGAGTGTGTGAGCCAGAGAGGGAGAGAGAGAGAGAGATTCTCTTGGGAACTGGCCCATTTTTCAAATGAATGCAGATGAACAACAGAGCTGCATCACATTTATGCTCTGGAACATAAACGCTCAGCCCAAATAGGAACAACCACAGATTGGTTGTTCTGATTCAGAGTCAGAGACACACACACACCGTACACACACACACACACACACACACACACACACACACACACACACACACACACACACACACACAGGCATTGGGTGTAACATCTGCAGACGTCTATTGTCTTCACAGAATAAAAACACACTTACCTCTGCCTGGCTGAAAACAATGTATATCGCCAACAAAACCATCGCTACAATTCAACAGCAGCAATCACTCAGTATTTACAGTGTTACCAACTAAAGCCGACCGTGCTTGGCATAGTTTCTTGTCGGTGCTGCCTCTGACAAAGGTTTTCTCGGGACACAAGTGATGGAATTCTGCAATTTCATGGCAAAAGATTGAGAAAAGAAACATTCAATTCAAAACTTGTACATAACTTTGCCAATTTAAGTCTTTTGTTCAGACTGTGTGGCTGTGTACTGACTGCGCTTGACTGACATCTCTGTTGTTCTTCCTGTTACTTTAACAGGCAGAATGACTTTGCACCATTGACCACTAGCAGCCCACTGACAGCAGTGACTTTTGATGGAGTGGAGATCTGTCCTATCCAAAGGATGGAGGAAGCCATTGTAGCTTATTAGCTGTGTTTGCACCATCCGTCATCCATATTTATGTAATCCTCCTCTATAAACTGAGGGATGCAGGGACAGGAGTCAATGGCACAAGTATGACAGGGATCACAAGAGACAGTGAAACAACTACACAACAGACGTCTACAACAACAGCTCCTCCAACCTCAACAACCATACAACCCATAGTGCACCTACTGTACACCAGCACACCTAATGTACCTCGGCTCGCATTGTTACCAGGAACATTCCACCGGCATACTGATCATCGCCAGGGTTACTATTGTATTGTCATCTTATGGCTAGATTAGGTTTGGACATAAACTAACAAGTGACTAAACTGAGCCATGTTTTGCATAACTTATTGTACAAGACACTGTGTGATGTCTTGATAACACGTGTCTATAAATACCTCTCTATCTATAGAATAACAGGGCTTCATAAATGACAATCCTGCATGCAGTGTGTGTGTGTGATGTGTCTGTGCATTTGATTAGAAGGAACATTTCTCATTAAAGAGGTCATGCTGCGAGTCCACAGAGCAGGAGACAGGCCTGATTAAACTGCTTAGCAGCACGTTGGGAACACACAAACACATGAAGGCACACAAAGTCTTTCTGGTATGGATTTCGGCATTTTCTTGGCAACATAACACACACACACACACACACACACACACACACACACACACACACAACAAGGAGGTGTCTGCCAGCTCCTGGCAGGCCTGCCAGCAGAGTGACCATGTAAAACCGGCGTTTCGTGACATTTCCAACATGACATTTGTCTGTGGGACCATCTGTGAGGGCCAACTGGCCTGTGTCAACAGCAAAATGCCCAGTTGCCTACCTACAGCAACAGATATATCATATTAACGTAATAGACGCTTGTAAAACCACAACTTTCAGTCTCTCTAGAAATTTAATTTTTGTTCATTGAATTTCAGTCCTTTATAGAATGAAATAAGGATTTGCATTCAATGTTTTTGTATTTCTGTGCCTCTATTCTTTTATTTCAATTAGTAACATACTGTAGGCCTACTGCATATCCCAGGCATTAGAAGCTCAAATGTTAGCAATGTTAGCCATCTAGCCTCAGGGGGATAGTAGAAAAGTTTGAAGTCAAAAAATCAGCACAAAGGGAAGGCGAGGGGCAACGGCCATTCCGACATCCCACCAGTCCGACATAGGCCTCTAATTGTCTAAATGGCAACAATTAATTTTCTATCAAACGTCCCATCATTCCGACAAATTTTGCCTCCTATGGTCGGAATGACAGTATTTTTTTCTTTTTTTAAACATCCTGCTTCTCCGACAATTCTTATAATATCGTATTTTTTCCCCAAAAGATTTTGCACTGGTTGGGCTTAGGCAATGATGAAAGGAGTTGGTAAAGTTTAGTAAAAAAGAGCAGGTAGAGGCTAGACAGGCAGACTAGTCCCTGTCTGCACTCTGCTGCGGAATTACACACAACCATGGGGGGCAACCGCCATTCTGACATGCCGCCATTCCAACATTAGGCCCTAATTGTCTGAATGGCAACACTTAATCCTTTAATTAAACATCCCATCATTCTGACAATTTTCGCGCAAAATAGCAGTTTGCCTATGTTTGTCCAGTGCAGATTTCACTGATTTTTAAGCAGAGGGACTCCACAACCTCGTAAACCAACTTTAATAATCTATTATCAAAATAGTAGGTAAGTAAGTGAGCAGAAATACAGTGTCGGTGACCTGGCAGCATGTAACCCATCCATGTGGGTTTTCCTCTATCAGTAGGCTATGTCTTAAAGAAGGGAGTCACCTATTGAGTAACGCACATTTCCTCATATTGAAAGCCTTGTCGGAATGGTGGGATGTCGGAATGACAGCATGTAACCACACAGAGCAATGCTGAGGTCTGAGTGAACTATAAGAACATGGAGAAGAAACTGTTAAGCTAACTTATTCAGATGTGACAGGCTATAGTTTGGCAGTGTCTTAAAGTTACCTCATAGCTCTAATTTAGCTCTTTATTGTCATAGGAGAGAAAGTACAGGCACAAAAAACGATTTTTAATTCACCAATGTGCACAGCTACATTGTCTACTACCTTTAAATGTTAATTTATTTTAAAATATTCTGTCTTTGTCAAAAAAGTAATAGTAGTACCCGAATTTCAGATAAATACCAACACTCTGACTACTTCTTGCAGAGCAAGGGAAAATGTGTCAAGATATCCACACCTTTCAAGATGATCACACCTGGAACTTTCACCACTTATCTCCTCGTTTCTCTGCTAAGAAATTCAAGCCGTGAACAGACAAAATGTTGCCTGCAGCAGCTAATGAAAACTCGTATAGTTTATTGCTCGTACATGACAGGGACAACAACCGGGGATAGTTTGCAATGTGGCTCTTTGTACTGTATATGTATACTCTTCATTGTCAAGGCTAAAGACACCTGTCGTGCTTTTGCTTGTTTTTTGTGACTGTTGGGGTAATGGAGCTGGTTTTCCTTGGCAACAAGCACCTGATATTTCTTGTACAGCCTAGACTCACTTTTCAAAAATCTTGTCACAAACTCTACCAAAGGAACAAGGAAAAAAACGAAGGAAAGAGGTGCTTCTTCCATCCTGTGCTCAATATATTTTGTTCCCTTTCTCTGCTTTCCTTTATAAAATCTATCCCCTCCCCACCTCACCAGCCTTTGTCATCTGTCTTGATCCCCTTTCCACAGCGTCCTCCACCTCATCACCATCACTGTCATCTCTCCCTCCACCCACTTTTTCTTTCCTCTCAGTGCAGTCCGAAGACAAGACATAATCACAAAAACACACAGAGCAGTCCCCACCAGCCCCGTGACCTTTACATGCACGATCATGTGGCTAATTGAATTAAAATGATCCAGCTGATAAAGAAGAGGGATGATATCTAATTTGACCCATGGCTGCACCACATTGTTCCATGTTCATGACTCAAAAAACGAGGCAGTTATGGTGGATAAAGAAGAGGAAAGGGAGTTTTGAAAAACCCACGTCTATCCATTTATCTATCTAAGTGGCCTCTACATCCATCCATCACTTCATTGGTTGGCAGACACTGTGAGACACAACTCATGTGGGCAGAGGGACAAGCAGCACACACACACAGCACCTGACACTTCTTTGGTTCCAGTGAGATGTATTATTGACAAATCCATCTCTCATCTGACGGGGTTCTCTGACAGGTCTGAGTGCATGTTATTCACATAACAGCCTGGGAGAGTGGCTCTGACATATGAGTTCAAATCAAGCTGCTGTAAAAAGTAGTGATGGCTGTGTGACGGTGCGCATGTTCCCACAAACCTGTCATGGTGCACATTCTGCAGTTTATAGGAGTTAATATTATGTCTGTGGCTACAAAAGAGCCTTTGATGTGAAACCTGACTGTTTCTGCAGCTTTTCATCTATAATCACATCAACTGGACAAAGTAGCTGTCCAGGTGGAGGCACATGGAGGCAGTCAGCTGCTTTGTGTGGCTTTATGGGCTTCTTGAGAAATCTATTACATGGATGCTACGATGATGTTTCATGTTGAGCTGCTGCCTCATATACTGGGCTGAGCTCCCCACAATTAAAGGGATAGTTCAACATTTTGGCAAATTGGCCCATTGCCATAATCCTAGCAGTAGGTTCGTTACCTTTAATTGTTGGTGTAAGCTGTTTTTAGAACGGTGGAGTGGAGCAGCAGGCTGCTCAGGGCTATGCTATGGAGGCTAATGGGATTTCTTGGTTTCCCTCATCAAACTCATCAACACAATCCAACAACTCCACAACACTCTGGTGGACAAGTTGTGACCTGCACATTCACCACACTATGAGACAATAACGGAACGTTACGAAACTGAGCCGTTTCCGAGGTAAATACAGGGTAAATACAGAGTCTGCTTGCTGAAAAACTGCAACATGCATCAGCGGTTTTGCATGAATTTCCCTCTAAAACAACTCCGTCTCGTAACATTCTGTTATTATTTCATAGCGTGGTGAATGTGCAGGTCACAACTTGTCCACGACGAGTTGTTGGGTTGTGTATTTGATGAGTTTGATGAGGAAAACCAAGAAATCCCTTTAGCCTCCATAGCATAGCCCTGAGCAGCTCGCTGCTCTGCTCCGCCGTTCTAAAATAGCTTACACCAACAATTAAAGGTAACGAACCTACTGCTACATATGACTATAGGGATTATGGCAATGGGCCAATTTGCCAAAATGTTGAACTATCCCTTTAATGATCAACTTATAATTAAATTGCAATTGAGAGCTGTTTATGCCGGCCTTTACTGGATATCACGTGAATTCAAATTTTAAAAAACGGGCCCGCTTGACATGGAAAGTAAATGGTTCCTTTGACGTTCTAAGTATATCAAAGCTATCAAGAACACTTACATTGACCTGTGTGTGGTACCATACATAATAAAGTGGAACTGGGCATTCAGACCTACAGTACAGTAGAGCTACAGACAGTTCAACGACACTAAGTTTGTGCACACTTTGATGGCGATGATACTGATTAAAGCTGGGGTAGGCAGGATTTGTTTTGAAATCAGGCCTACAGCTCCCGGTATCTTTGACCAATCAAATCGATTCTGGTCTAGGGGTTCCTGATTGGTTGAAGGGCCAGTCCTTCAACCAATCAGGAACCCCCAGACCAAAATAGAGTTGATTGTTCAAAGATACTGGGAGCAGGCTGCATACGGAGACATAGAGAAACACTATGATCGCCCCAAACACACAGACTTTTCGTCACTGATAGTGTAGCTGAATGCAAAAACACAAGTTAATATTTTGTTTTAAAAACAAATCCTGCCCATCCCAGCTTTAAATACACAGCTAGCATGTTTTTTTTTGGCTTTTCATGCTTTTATTTGAGCAGAGTTGAGAGAAACAGGAAATGGGGAGGCAGAGAGAAGGGAATGACATGCAGGAGGATTCGAACCGGGGCCGCCTGCAGCGAGGACTTTAGCCTCAGCACATGGAGCGCCTGCTCAACCTCCTGTGCCACTTGGCGCCCTGCAGCTAGCATGTTTGTGTGGAGGGCTGCATGCTATGAAGCCAGTTAGCAATGCAATTCCTTCGTATTTTCACAAAATATATTCAATGATGCTTAATATCACTCAATGTAACATAATGTCATATATCTTTGTTCAAGCACTGTCTTTTTTTATTTCCCTATAAGGATGGCAAACTCCACTGCTGCTGTTGTTAAAACCTCCTGCACTTGGGAATAGCTCCTCCTATTCCTTTTACTAACGCACAAGACGAGCCGCCAACCGGCACGCTGCTGTGAAGTGAGACATAGAAAGTAAATGGTTCCTTTGACGTTCTAAGTATATCAAAGCTATCAAGAACACTTACATTGACCTGTGTGTGGTACCATACATAATAAAGTGGAACTGGGCATTCAGACCTACAGTACAGTAGAGCTACAGACAGTTCAACGACACTAAGTTTGTGCACACTTTGATGGCGATGATACTGATTAAAGCTGGGGTAGGCAGGATTTGTTTTGAAATCAGGCCTACAGCTCCCGGTATCTTTGACCAATCAAATCGATTCTGGTCTAGGGGTTCCTGATTGGTTGAAGGGCCAGTCCTTCAACCAATCAGGAACCCCCAGACCAAAATAGAGTTGATTGTTCAAAGATACTGGGAGCAGGCTGCATACGGAGACATAGAGAAACACTATGATCGCCCCAAACACACAGACTTTTCGTCACTGATAGTGTAGCTGAATGCAAAAACACAAGTTAATATTTTGTTTTAAAAACAAATCCTGCCCATCCCAGCTTTAAATACACAGCTAGCATGTTTTTTTTTGGCTTTTCATGCTTTTATTTGAGCAGAGTTGAGAGAAACAGGAAATGGGGAGGCAGAGAGAAGGGAATGACATGCAGGAGGATTCGAACCGGGGCCGCCTGCAGCGAGGACTTTAGCCTCAGCACATGGAGCGCCTGCTCAACCTCCTGTGCCACTTGGCGCCCTGCAGCTAGCATGTTTGTGTGGAGGGCTGCATGCTATGAAGCCAGTTAGCAATGCAATTCCTTCGTATTTTCACAAAATATATTCAATGATGCTTAATATCACTCAATGTAACATAATGTCATATATCTTTGTTCAAGCACTGTCTTTTTTTATTTCCCTATAAGGATGGCAAACTCCACTGCTGCTGTTGTTAAAACCTCCTGCACTTGGGAATAGCTCCTCCTATTCCTTTTACTAACGCACAAGACGAGCCGCCAACCGGCACGCTGCTGTGAAGTGAGACATAGAAAGTAAATGGTTCTTTTGACGTTCTAACTTCCTTTTTCTGAACGTACAGGAAGTCTATCAGAAATGATGATAGCCAAAGGAGCTATAGCAGAAAACAAAGTAATATATAGAAAATCACATACCTGACCCTCGCCCCAATGTCAGCTGTGATTGGCTCTGGCCTTTCCAGTGACCCTGCACAGATAAGTGGTAAAGCTAATGGATGGATAGTTTGGGTAGTTGCAGCTGCCTGTGGGCCTGGCCAGTCTGTTTCATCAAATTGGATGTTGGCCACAGTTCTCAGTTGTTTCTGTGGAATATCACGGCCGCACCAGGAGTTTGGATGAGGTTCATCTGAAGATGCCTGCATAAATGCATGCGATTTGACAGCACTCCGATGCCGCCGAGAAAACTCAAGTGTTTGATCTGGACATGGATCAGGTTTAATTTGCGTGCAAGTAAAACACCATCGTCCTGAGAGGAAGCCTCTGTACCTGTGCTGATCGGTACTGATCGCTGCTATGTGGAATGTAGGAATATGATTTGGAGGAGTAATCCCTGATCTGCTTCAACTGGGATGAAATATCCATTTGGCAGAGTGTTGTGCGTCTCCTGAGCTGTACGTCAGCTGTGTTAAGTGAATGGAACAAAGACAGGATCTCAGCGGGATACGGTGTGACGAGAGCGACTACTGGATCCACAGCCTCTCTGTCACTATCTACTCTCACTGACAGCGCTCCAGCCCCTTCTTGCTTTCTGTGCACCTGAGCCACAATTAAAAACATGTGACCTCCACACGGGGGACAGATGGAAAGAAAAACATGCAGAGAACTTCTTTAATCAATTAAACTATAGAATAATATTGGGCGGAACGAATGACATCAGGAATATCCTCTGAATTACCTGTGAGTGCCTTGGACAGCCTGGGATTTAGCTGTACAAACATTTCTAAGAGGCAGCAATGATCTCCCTGTATGAGTCAGCTCTGCTGGGGCAGATCTGTGGCCAATCTGTTAACTAACTAAATCAAATGGATTGTTGGATTGTCAGAGGCTTCATTTTGTTGGACTGGCTAATCGATTACAACTTCAGCTGATCCTTTGCCCTCGTTCGCTTGTTGAGTCACACGGCCCCCGTCTGAGCATATTTGACCAAGAAGAAGAAGAGCAACCTGCAAACAAGGTCTGTCAGCGCGGAGTGACGGACAAAATGTGCCGTTCTAGTTTGGTTTTGCATTTTTTATATCTTTGCCAGTCTGCCAGCTTCCCTCACTGCCCTTTTCTTTCTTTGGCTGTGCCAGCCCGGTGGTTTTAATCAGGGAAAGCAGCTGGGGACAGGGAGAGTGGAGCTTGTCTCTAAGCCTGGCTGATTTACTGGCTCCCCAGACCTCCTTTATATCTCACCGGCTAATAGGGCTGGTCTGGCAGCTTCGCATGGGAACAAAAAGACAGGTAGTAGACAGACAGGCTGGCAAAATATAGCCAGGTGAAACACGCACACAGGATGAGTGATATCAGTACTTGAAAAAAAGAGAAAGAAAAAGGAAGAGACAGGTATTAATAAAGACTGAAAGACACAATGCAGACGTTGATGGGAGGAATCCTCATGGAGCAGGTCCACCATGTACTGTATGCTAGGGGACAGACAAGCATTGGAAATTGAGCTATCAATTTTGAGGACTAGATTAATTTCTCTTTTCTTTACATTATTTTCATCAGTGGATGGTGAGCATTGTCATGGTAACAGCCTCTCCCTTCCCCCCCTTTTCCTTCTGCCTGGTGTTACAGTGTGTGTGTGTGTGTGTGTGTGTGTGTGTGTGTTGTGTTTCTCTGACTGTGTTTTCTTCTTCCCTCACTTATTAGCATCTAAAATCATTTACATTATACTACACATTTGATAAGGAACTGCAGAATATAAAGAGGAAGGTGTAGTGTGTGAGCCTGTATCCACCATCCATGAATTCAACTTCAACTGAGGAGTTAATAAGATCAGAAACTCACACTTAAAGCATCGGTTGCTCTAAATGTTTTGTTTTATCATTTAGTTCTTCACCCCACTCAGAGTCTGGTCCTAATGAGTATGTAGAGTAAAGTTCCTGCTCTGTACACCTGTAGGCTGATCCCTGGTCAGCCCTGACCTGCTGCCTCCACAGCTGCACCTTGTTGCCCATTAGTGTCCTGGCTCAGTTGTAATATTGCTCAGTTGTACTGGAGCATCTGCTGTTCCTTGCCCACTGCGCTTCCTGCTGCTTTTGTCATCTACGGGTAAAATGTCTCCAAATTGCACCGGCCCAGTTTTTTTTTTACTCAGAACCTGACAATTCGCATTTCATTGACATTTTGTTTTGAAATCAAATGAACAGGAGTTATTCCCAGCAGTTACATGAATAATACAAGGTGTATTTTGTCTTAGAGCGCACTCACACTAGGCAAGTGTACTGTGCCCATAAGCACATTTGGTACTCCTTTAATTTACCGGCCGCTAATTACGTGATAATGTCAAGAAATAGCCAAGAAATAACAATTAATTGTGTAGTAATGTCAAGAAGTAGCCTAGAAATAAAGGTCAGTTTCATAGTAATGTCATGTTTTGCACAAAGGCAAAAGATTACACATGCTTTTCATGCTTTGAACTTTTTTGGGAAAGGCCAGAATTTTTCTCCACCAAGTCTTTGCAGTTGACAGATATTTCTGGACTATTTCTACCCAATTGTTATTTCTTGTCTATATTTCTCAACATTACTATGAAATTGACCATTATTTCTAGGCTATTTCGTGACATTATCATAATGTAAATTAAAGGGTTATCACACCTTTGCCCCCTAAAGTTCGGATTATTTGGCAAATGTAAGTGCAAGTGTACCGTGCTGGAGTACGGTACACTTCCCTGGCCTGGTTCGGTTGGAAGAGATGTGCTTGAGCACGGTACACTTGGTCACGCATGCGCACAAGCACGGTTATGTACACAAGGCTAGAAAACGTTGTTTTCAGGTTCGTTCTCCATCGTGCTTCTGCAAACAATAAACAACAGTCACTCAACGATTACGTCACGTAATCACATCTTGAAAGTTGATATTTCTGTGATGAACTCTGTGATTATAACTCAGCACTGTGTGTTCAGTCTGTACTTGTTTAAAATGTTCCTCTGGGTCAATGCGTTAGACCTGTCAGTACAGGACTAACTGTAACTATAATTGTTTTTAGCTCTACAGGTTAGAATAAATGCTTATCATACTTGATTAGAGCTTTAGCTTCACATTATCAGCTTAAAGTGTGCCTGCGTGTGTACATAAGGGTCTTTAGCTGTTGATGCTTGACACCGTATTGGCAGCATGCTTTTGTTAGATGAGTTGGTGGGATCCATGACTCCATGGTTGGACGTGTTTAACTAGCAATTACTGAAAGCCTTAACACAACTGCTTTCCAGCTATCCAGTAGGCGGGGCTACATGCACTGAATGTGTGTCAATAAGAGTTTGTCAGTGACAACAACAGCTGTTCAAAATACAGCCATGAAACAGGTGTGTTTTGTTGAGATTCAAATGGTTGTGGTCTACTCTGAACAGGGCTGCTGGGAGGCCATTAGCCACACTCTCTACACCTCTGACCTAGATTTGATTCCAGTCTCAGATCACTGTTTGCCAATTTCAATCATGTCCAGTTGAAAACACAACACATCATCCTGTGATTGTATCATCCCAGTTGACTTAAATAAATAAAAAACCCAACCACAGCAAACAACTCAAACTGTGAGACAGGTGTCAACAATTGACAGTCAGCAGGATGAGGCCTTTAATGTCACTTGTGCAGGACGTATTTATCACCATAGGAGGACTCAGTGGGTAGCTTTCCAAATGAAAGGGCAATCAGATTTCAATTTGTGGACCAGAGACTGCATTTTAATGCCAGGTGTAAACACAACACAATCTTGGCACCATCTTGATCAGAGATGTGTTAATGCTTGGTGTAAAAATGGGTCAGCGCTGACAGATAAACTCTTTACTAGACAGACTGGGAGACTGGCAGGAGCATGAGACAGAGAGACAGAGAGACAGACAGACAGAGAGACAGAGAGACAGAGAGACAGAGAGACAGAGAGGTGCGTCAGGACAGATCTGTGACAGATTCAGTTTGTCCTCTCTGCTCCTCACACTGCTGGCTACAGGAGATGAAGATGAATATACAGAGAGAGTGACACAGTCAATAGACAGACGGACAGCGAGACGGATAACAAGATCTCTCATCCACTGTGGATGTCTCAGGAAACACACCACACACACACAGCAGACAGACATACCTCCAGTCTCACACACACACCTCACTCATCTACGTGAGCGCACATATGTCACACAGGTGCACATGCGCGGTTGGTTAAGTCCATAGTACCAAATGAAATCACACATGCATGCAGACACGCGTGCACACACACACACACACACACACACACACAAACACACACACACTTATCCTATTACTCTCACCTCTGCCAGGTTGCTAAGCAACAGCACATATCCACAGATTGTTTACAGAGCCTGTAATATAGTTCATCTCAGAGGGGAGGTGAGACAGAGACGGATGGCACAATCTCCTCGGATGGAGAGATAAAAAGAAGAAAAGAGGAGAAGGTGGCCCCCGTCCCTTCACAGCCAAGTGGGCAGTAATGCAACGAGGCCACGGCTCCCTGCTGCACGCCGCCGTTATGAAGGATGAAAGAAATGTTTTGTGATTTAATACTGTGCTCCTGAGCCAAATACATCTGTCTAGATCCCTCCTGTGTTGAATAGGAAGACAGGTAACACTTGGATTCAGTGTCATGAATCATCATTGTTTTGATGAACCCTGAGAGTGGAGGACACACACACACACACAAACACACACAGTCTCCTTGTCGGTGACAACATGATCCAGTCACACTACAGAATCTCCACTTTGATCCATGACAGAAACACGAGGCTTCAATGGACACAGGGACATTTCCCCAATATCAGCAATCCAAACAGTTTCCCATACTGTATTTACTATAATATAATAACATAATAACTGTGTGATGAAGTGTGTTGTAATATACAGTAGGAAATATAGGATACAGGAATATATAATATATAATAGGAAAATCTGTTCAAGATGTGCTTAGGCAGTGTTGTGAACTAAATGAAGTTAAACTACATTTTTCTGTGACTTGTTTATAGCTCATACATTCATACGCGTAGTGTTTTAACTCATTAAATTACTTTTTTGTGGTGTTTACTTCTGTCACCGCAAACTATTTTTGTGCCATTAAAAGAAAAGACTGTTTATTTTTATTTCTATTTTACCACTCTACTGTAATTGGACCTGTTTGACCGGCCTGGCCCCTGTGAAGGCAGTCCACACCACACACTTGACCTTTTGTGCAAAAGCCACGGGTGGGTGTTGCTCAGTGTTCACACAGCAACAACAAATCTCAGTCTGTAGGAGAATCGGCACCGCCATACAAAGCTGGAATTCCACGAATAGCCTACTGAGGTACGTTATATTTTTCCAAGATGCGTCAATGAAGAAAGGGAGGAGTCAACGTGAAACAGAACTGATGGAGATGAAGCAGGAGAAAGATTCATTAATGAATGTGAGGTTGTTTTATGGAAATCACTGCAGACTGTAATTGCTTTTATAACCGACGATTTGCATGAGTTATTTTCCCATTTTTTTCACAAATTGCTGGAAAGATAAAAAAGAATAAAAGAGAGCTTCTGGGTGCAGAAGACTCCGAGGTAACTTTTAAATATGGCAAACAGCCAAAGTCAACCCAAACTCTATGTCTGGATGGACTTTCACATACAACTACGGCTGCTTCAAAAGTTTCAATGTTAAAGTAACATTGCAGAGTTTTTTGGCCTTAAAATAATGTTTCCAAACTCACTGCAATGGTAGAAAAATGGTTTATAGGATGAACGGTGCTGCCGCTGCAGCCTGAGCCGGGTCGCGTCGGCTGAAACCGCACTATGTAACTTCCCTGCATGGGTACGAAACACCGCCCCCCCTCCTCCCCAGAGGCGGATTAAGGTAGTCATGGGCCCCTAGGCTATTCTTTCTGTGGGGCCCCCTTATGCAGCAGCAGCGGCATATAAAGCTAATAAAGGCCAATAAAGCTAATAAAGTTGTATAAATCCATACAAATACATCTGCAAATACCTTAACCTAGAAGGCTATGGTACTTGCGCCAAAGTCGCATTATTGCGACAGGCAGCATTCCTGGTTAAAACAGCCCATATCTTTAAATCTACTGCCCTATATTGTTACTGCTTGGTACCATTAGTTGGTGAACACACTCAGTTTCAATCCTGACGTCATTTGTGGGTATGTTTTTAAGCAAAATATCTGAGAAAAAAAGAGTTTGACTGGAGCGCAGCCACTCCTCTTTCAGGGGCTCCCGCAGCTCGAAGCTGAACAGGAAGGGATCTTCAGGTGTTGAGAAACACTGTGTGTGTGTGTGTCCCCGTGTGGCAGACTGTAAATGTACAGAAAGAAATATTTTTCCTATGTAAATAGGCTATGTTTCAAATTCAGTTTTACTGAAAGTCACGTAATCCAATGTGGCTGCTACCTGGTGATGTCACAATATGCAAATTAGAATGGCTTTTAACACCTTGCCAGGAGGACTACAGTCGGGAACTAGCCGTTGGCTAACACTGGCACCTTTACATTTTATTATGTTCATTAATGTGCATTGTCCTTGTCCATTGTCCTTAAATAAAATAAATAAAAATAAATAAATAAATAAAAAATAGATGAGTAAATGTACTCCTAGCCATCACAAACTTTAGGTCATTATGAATATTTTTCTCATTTATACCATAGATGTATCCCTCACCACTTGCAATCTACAGCCTTGTGAAATCTTGAAATCCAAACTTAATATTTTCCTAAATAAACTCTGGGGCCTAGACGGTTAAAAAGATGAATTAAAGAAAATAAGTAAAAGTCAAGAAATTGGTCTCAGACATTAACATGTCTGTGTGTGTCTGTTCATTCAGTTGTAAGCAGTGTGTGTGATTTGGTGTTTGCACTTGGAGTGTTTTGGGGGCCACAAACAAGATCATGTTTAGGGCCCCCAAAATCCTAAGGCCGGCCCTGTATGAAGGACGCGTGTGAGCTGGACTACAGAACAAGAAGGCACTGCAAACGGATTTGATTGGGATAAGTTTCTCTGGAGACTTTATATTCTTGCACATTTCTCTTCTCTATTGTTTAGAGACAGCAGGCCTACACGGTTGTCATTTCATAAAGGGTTACAAAAAAAAACATGACGTGACGGTGGGATTTAAACATTAGCGCGAGTAAGGACGGCAGCTGGAAAAAAAGGACGACAGCGGGAGCAGCGCTACAACAAAGGTAGAACAAGTTCTCTGGGAACATGAGGAGCAAAAACACATCCTTCACATCATAACTCTGAGGTGCACCGTGTTTCTGCCCCCCGCCCTGCCGAATGAACGGGCAATTGAAAAAAAAAAAAAAAAACCCAGCTCTTTACAACAACAACAACAACAACAATATCCTTCTACAAATGAACGATCGCCCCGTATAATCGTGTAACTTCGGCTATCATGATGTAACTCACTCTCAGTGTTCATCAGAGAGGTGATTGAGTTGTTTTGGCCCATGGATCTCAGTTTATAGGCTGTTGGTCTCTCTTTTTTCTTTCTCCCACCTTGCGCTCTGCTGTCGGGCCTCCGCTGTTTTTTCTCTAACATTGCGGCTCCGTGACCACATAATCTGACCAATCCCGGGGCCCTTCCACACGCGGGGCCCCTAGGCTGCAGCCTAGGTCAGCCTGTGCATTAATCCGCGCCTGCTCCTCCCCCCTCCCCTCTGCGTCGAGGGAGAGACGTGGTGGGTAAAAGCGAAACTTACGGTTCCCCTCCAGTCGTTGTCGCCGTCGTCGCCACCGGAGACAGGCGACCTGACCGGCGGGACAGACTCATGTCATGAACCGCTCCACACGTTCACCATCACTTCATTTACCATCGGCTCCATTTGGCCACATTTCCTCCCTCTTTTCTAACTTTCACTTTGTAATTCTTCTTTAGCTTCTCTTTGCTTTAGCTTTAGCAGCAGCTCAAACTAACTAGGCTACATGCTCACTACAGCAAGCTGTGTATCAAACGGCAGAGTGACATGCCGCTTATTTCTACCATATGATATCAAGGAAATATGACCATAATAACCGATAATAGAACACAATCTTTTTTTTCACAATCCGTTTTATCTCCCAGCCGTAGCTGCAGCTCAGTGGAAGCTAACTGGCAACCCAGAGTCTGAAATGCCACTGATGCTGTGACAGGGAGAGAGCGCTGGGTGGCGACACATGCCAACCATAGAAATTCAAAACATAGACATGATTTGCATCTGCAAAATCTTTTTTTAATGCGAATATCTTGGCTGTAGGATTGTTGTTGGTGAGTTCATCATGTTATATGAACATTATTACTGTCTCTGTGACATAGTAGGACGATTTTACAGCCAGTTGCTTTAGATTTCTTACATATTGTACCTTTAAGGCCACAACTGGGCGGGGCGGGGGGGCACATGATCAGAAGGGTTAACACCTGAAAATGTTTGTGTGGCAGTTCATTCAGTTGTAAGCTGTGTATGTGATTGACTGTTTGCGCTTGGAGTGTTTTGGGGCCACGGACAAAATCTTGTTAAGGGCCACCAAAGTCCTAGAACCGGCCCTGCATACTACTAGACTGTATACTGCACGCTGAACATTGAAGATTTCAGACTACAGAACAACTGAGTTAAAAACCGTGGTGTGTGTGTGTGCAGTTTTTCACTCACATGACGGTGTTGATTCCTGAGAGCTGCTGGAACATTTGAAGACCACAGCCCACCAGGAGGGCTCGCCGAGTCGGGGGGTAGGTCAGCATCCGCCAGATCACCGGGCCATCTGGAGGCACAAGCGGAGGCACAGCAAGAAATTAATTTCAACCTCAGCGGGACCTCGCTGCCAAACATGCGCCGGCCTAAATAGAGTTTCCCTCCAACATCAGCCACCCCACCCTAAAGAGGGGCAAGAACCCCGAGGTCTAACCCGCTACCAAAGAAAGGCCAGCGTGAGCATGACAACTGGACATTTTCAGCAAAAAGCTAACAAGGGACCAGCTGTATGTTAATGTCTTCTCATCTAACTCTTGGCAAGATGATATTTTCATATTTCCAAAGTACACACACATTTTGTCACGTCTGTTAGCGTATTCATAATATATTAATGATTTGGGCATCAAATTAGCATAATGAGTCCTCATATTGGAAGACCCACAGTAGGTTCAATCCTCTGTGACAGCAACCATCTGCCGGAGTGAAGTTTGAACAGGATGCTGATGCTTAGTTAGCTCCAGGGTTGCTGCTCTGACCTCTGATCTCCCCGTGGCACAGGAAAAGAGCAAAAACAAAACGTCTCTCCTGACAATGAGCACAACACAGTAGCTGCTTTTCTCTTTTCTTTTTTTTCCTCCTTCCTTTTTCAGATGGTGGATATCTCTGTTTGGGATGAAACAAATATTTGACGCAGGCTTTGGCCTCGCCGAGTCCCACTTGGCTCAGCTACAGAGCCAGACTGTGATCTCACACACGCAAGCACACACACACACACACACACACACACACACACACACACACACACACACACACACACACACACACACACACACACACACACACACACACACACACACACACACACACACACACACACACACACACACACACAGACGAGCAGTTCCTCTGGGAGGAGAAGTCTTAATAGGATGAGAGACAGGCACGGAGCTGTCGGATAAAGAGGGAAGCACGCAGAGTGCACAGAGATCAGACAAACAAGGCTGAATACACACACAAAGAGCCACGCAGGTAACGCCAGGACACACAAGAACATGCAAACATATCATAAACAAGGATGGCATGAGCCTGCAAATATACGATGACACAGACACACACACACTTGCACACAGGCTGGTTGTTTGGGAGCAGCTGTGCGTGGGAGGACTCTGGACCGGTGGACGCCTCCTTTAGCTGTTTGACAAGCAGACCAGACTCTGTGAAGGGGGCCCCCGCTGACACACAAACACACTTCAGCCTTCCTTCTGATGGCTGCCTGTCAGACCACTCTGAGCAAGGTACATCATCTTCTTTGATTCCTTTCACTTCTGAAACACCGAAGGAGGCTTTTTAACTTTCATCCTTCCCTATGAAATTAGAGGCAATTTTCACAGTGAGTCAGCCAGTCAAAAACAATTTCAGGACTTTTATTTCTTGTAAATATAATCTTGCATTTAGCCATAATTTCTATATTTTTTCCCCAGAAGTTACACATAAGCAGGCTCTGCTTTTATTTAAAAAAAACTCTCACTTGATAATGAAGCGACACTTGTGCACTGTGTGCACCAGGATGCTGTATAACTTGACAAAGACAAGACTGTCGCTGGTGTTGCACTGCACTTTGTCCCATTGAAGATTCTGTATGTAACTGCAGCAGGATCCACCCTCAGGTAACAATAAGTCAACTGCACATCCACATTTAACATCAGCAATCTATTCTTTTCTCTGTTTCTTTTCTGCAGCTCCTGCAGCTGGAGCTCAGCCACAGTCAGGACCCCCACCTGCACAGAACAGCATCCACGCTTTAGTCCCTGGAATTACTTACTGTAGTTTCTATTAATCAGTGTCATACTCGTCTGTAAACTGGCACCTACGATTGAAATTAGCATTTGACAGTTGAATTTTGTTTGGTTACTGTTCTGAGTGGAATGAAAACAGCACGGTAACAGTTCTTCATTGGCCTCGAAACTAACTACATAAAATATTAAAATTTCATATTTAGATTTGGAACTGGATCTGAAAAGCTATCAAACCCCATCTCTACTAACTAAGTTAGCTTGATTCAGATTTTTGAATTGAAAGTAATACTGTTAAATTGTTTATGGTGAATAGCATCATTGTGATCTCGGCTCTGGTTGCAGTGTAGGTTGCCAACTTTCAGTCAGTCCAGTCCTGACTGTGTCCAAATACCAGAGAAGAGTAAATAGTTTGTTATTAATCGCTTGTCAAGGGTGATGATGTGACAGTTAAAGTTCATTACTGTCAGCAGGGTAGCAATAATATTCACTTGGCTGATTGCCAAAGTTTATTTGTACTGAGGGGCATGACTCTGTAGAAACTGTTCTATAACATCTTCATATAACTTTCTAATGATTAGGAAAAATAACTCTGATGATGTTGTAGTGACCTTATACTGTTCGGGTCAAATTTGACCCGTTTTGACATTTGACAGCAGTAAAAATATCCTAAACATCGTTCTTTTAGGCTGACATTTTTATACACCGAGGCTGTTTCGGGTCAAATTTGACCCGTATCTGTTTAGATGGATTATAGATCCACCAGTGTGGGTCAAGGTTTTAGGGAATCTTGAAACTGTGGAACTGTACAGGCCATGTTTGTGTGTATAACTCATACAGTGGTGACAGAAACAGAGTTCAAGGGGGACTTCGACACTGTCACAGAAAGTGGGAACACAGGCAGTTCTCGTGACAAACTGTAAACTGTTTTCTTGTCTGTAACAACATCTATTGCACGTCTGTCCGTCCTGGGTGAGGGATCCCTCCTCTGTTGCTCACCCTGAGGTTTCTCCGATTTTTCCCTGTTAAAAGGGTTTTCCATGGAGTTTTTCCTCAGTGGATGTGAGGGTCTAAGGACAGAGGATGTTGTTATGACGCCATGTAAAGCCCTTTGAGACAAACTGTTTGTAAAAACGGGCTATACAAATAAAATTGCCTTGCCAAATTGCCTTGCCACCACATTTGCCCAGGTTCCCACAGAGACAGACACCTGCTGGTCTTTGAGGGGGCATGGGGAAACCTCGAAACAGTGAAATAGTAAAACAGCATAGTAGTGATCATATATGGTGCACAAAGGGAACAGAAGTCATCTGAGGTCAAGGGACACAAGATCTGCACCTGCAACGTAATATAATCATCTATAAAGTAACAAATTTGAATCAATTTGCGTTGGGAGGGTGGTGGGGGGTCATGACATTTCAGTGACTGACATCATGGCAGCGAGACTTGGTACAACAGGCCCTTTATCTGATCTTAGAATGTGTCAGAGCAGGAAGACAATGCCAAAGAAAACCATATTATATATAAAGCAGGGAGAGTGCATTTTTTTAATAATAGGCATTTTATTATTTAATGTTCTTGTGTTATAAGTGATAAATGTATATATGATTTCTTATGATATAGCATTTGGCATATAACATATAGCACCAAATGGTTGCGATGGTTAAACATGGTCATATTATGAATTCCAACAGTTCCACAATGTTTATGCCATTTTAAAATTAAATGAAATATATTTAAATCATTATGGATTTTATGTGTTTATGTCTTATGTAGAACAGGATGTAATACTGTGTAATAGTAGATGTTTTTCTCCAAAAACGAGTGTTGTAAAACTTTAAAAAAAATACGCTCTCCCTGCTCTCTGAAATTTTTTTTAACACTTAATCAAACATTATTTTTTGTGTCATAGGCTATTTAAACATTCTAAATAGATCTGTAGCTTAAAATTTAACACTTACTATGAGGGAATTCTTGGTCCGGGTCAAAATTGACCCGAACCATACTGTGAAGGTATCAAATTTGAACAGTATGTAAGGGTTAAGTATTTTTTGGGCATTTTTTGCCATTATTTGATAGCAAAGCTGAGAGAGACAGGAAATGGGGAGGCAGAGAGAGGGGGAATGACATGCAGTAAAGGGCCACCTGATGCAGGATTCAAACTGGGGCGCCTGCTCAAGCCACCGTTCCACACGGCGCCCCAACCTTCACATTTAATTTTTTTTTTCTTTTTACAAAACTCCTGTATTACGAACTATGGACAAGAGCTTGAAAGGCGCTGGCATTTATTAAGAAGGGAGAACCCAGTGAACAAGATGCATTATGGGATTTCTTGGGGGGGACTTGACCAAAACTAGTGATTAAAAATCAAAATAATGTTTCTAATAGATTTTTGCAGTCGGGCACTCTGTGGTTGTGACTCACTGTGAGCTACTGTATTAATCCTGCAGCACTTCAGGGTTCAGCTTCTAAAGCCAGGGTTTAATATGAAGCAGAGAGGAAGGGATGCGTTTATGAGCTGAGCCATTTCCATGGCGCTAACCTGGGTGGAGTGAGATTGGTTGATCCCCAGAGACCAGAGCACAGGACTCTTATCTGATTAGCCAACAGGGAAACCAGGATTCATGGGCTGCAGTCAACTATCAAGAGAGTTGAGACCTGGCCTGAAGAAAAAGCTGCATTTACCCAGGCAAACACACATTCAGATTCCACTGATCACACAAACAGAATCGCACGAGACCATACACACACAGTGTAAGTGAAGGCTTGATCATGCGTCATTATACAAGCACATTAACACAAAAAAACAAGCATGTTTGCTGTCTCACTCATACAGTATAGAGACAAACTCTATACGTGCATAAACACAGACGACACAAGCTCACAGAACACACAGCTTCATTTCCTCAGCTGAACACCACCCAACTGTAATTTAATCAGATGCGATATTGAAAAAGAAGGATGGCAATGAAAAACAAGTCGGCGAGCTACCAGCAAGCCACAAGCTCAGTGATTAAGTCTCATAGCTCTGCGGTAATTGCACATCAGTATTCCATATTGAGGCTTTCCAACGATATCTGCTTCATTTATTTGCATTTTTCATTTATTTTACCCTGCAGTACCGCGATAACACAATTCTGTTTAAAACTCTAAATATATCTTGTCTTGTGACCACGTACCTACAAAAACCTCATTCAAGAAAATGATGCTTTCAGGTGTTCAGAGATTATGGGTAAACACATGAATAATACAGTGGGAAATATCACAATGTACTGTACCACTTCCTTTGACAGAAGAGCAGTGAATGTGACAGTGATACACACAACGCTATATGTAACCTGCATAACACACACACACAAACACGTTGAGGTCACAGCTGTGTGATCAATCCTGCACCTTTAAGACCAGAACAGGGTTTGTTTGTACAGTGAGCAGAAGGAGACTGAGGAATGTTTTTAATGAGAACCAGGCCTGTTTCCCTCTTCTTCCTTTTCTTTTTCTTTGATATTCATGAATGAATCTCCTATCAGCTCGTTTCCTCAGCTACTTGTTTCTGGGAAAAGCCCTACTTTAACATAACAGCCCCCGCGGCCAATTATAGCACCCGTTTCCCACCGTTAGTCCTGTCAGATGTTTCTTTTTATTCACGTATTCAAACACATGCCACAGTCGACTTAATAATATACAGGCTGGAGAGAGAGAGAGGAACAAAGAGTCAGATGGCGGCTCGCTTTCTAGGAACGCCGGCAGGCATCCGTTCACTGAACTGATGACTGATTACCACATTGATTTACAAATCTTTTGTAAATCAGTGCATTTCTATCCATGTGTACATGGTCCGTAGTGGTAAGAGGAGAGGAGCAGCTGGACGATCAGGGAAACAAAGAGGCCAGATGAGGCAGTCAATGGAGACACATGAGGAATTACAAAGACAGGAGTCGGTCTATAAAGAGGAATGCCACCGCTTTTAAGGTGGACGGGAGTGGCACCTTCTATCCGTTCAATCAAACGCTGTGTCCTTGGGAAGTAAGTGGCTGGAAGCAGCTTCACTTATGTAACCCAACAGGCTGCAATCAGGGGCTGAGGCCCGAGCAGCCAATCTGCAGCCCTCTTACCACCTTCACTCTAATTATGTCTTCCACATACTTCCCCCTCTTCGCTCCTGTCTCACCTCTCCTCCGCTTCCTCGTCAGAGTGGGATCCTGACACCTCACTCTCTACACAGTCCAGATCAGAAGGGAAGGTCAGGACTAATGGAGAATAGAAATTAGGACTTTTGCTGCAAAAGCTGTTTAAGGAGCCACCACTGTGCAGCTGTTTTATGTTTCACTAAATTACGAAGAAACTGCTGTTTCCTAAATGTTGATGTTTGAGCTCAAAAGTGGGCATCATCTCTCTAGCTGTAGTGTGGGTACATGTTTTATGCAAAAAAATAAAAATAAAAACTCGTCTGAAAATGTACTATTCACTTTCCTCCTAAGATGTACAGTATATGAAATGAGTGATACAACTGTCTGTGTGATAAATAATACAGCCATTACATTACCTGCATTTAAGACATTAAGACAAAAGCCATTGGTTCTAAGGCCAAGGTGACTGAATTTAATTTAAAAACAACATATTATGGTCCTACATGGGATTAGGTGCTAAACAGCTGTAGTTTCTATGTGATCCTTCTGGAGCCGTGTCACAGCTGCACAACTAGACTTTCCCATTTAAAAGGCTCCTTGAGATCCTGGGCAGTTTGGACTCTAACAGGTGGATCCTTCATGGCCCACACCTATCCCAAGATTAAAACATATGGCAGCAGACAATGAGCACTGTTACATTTTTGGTTTTCACCTGTTGAACAGCTTCCAACTAAATTTAACTTTGGCCTTGAAGACCACATCCTTCAAAGGAATTTAGCCTCTAAATGAAGACACAGCTTATGTCTTTTCTGGGAGCAGTGACTTGTTGCTGACTTGCTAGGCTATGAATGACAATTGCAACTTAGTTTTTGTACAGATTTAAAGCAGATATCAGTGGAATGTTTTTGTTAATATAAGTCCTAAATAGTCCTATTTTCCGTCAGCAATCACTTACATGAAGTATTTCAGCCTAAACACGAGTCTCTCCGTCACTCTGCTCTGCTGTAACCCGAGGAGAAAATTTTCCTTGTGGGATACAAGTGTTATCCAATGAGGAGAGAGAACGGCATGAAGGGCTGTGTGTGCAGCCAAGGGATGCGCGTGAATGTGGTGACGTAGCACGAGGACCAATTGATGCCTGACAAGGGCGGGGGCTGCTAACTCATGGTGCGTTCAAGGAAACTCGTACTTTGTGTTTTTCCTTCCTGTGAAGTCATACCAGTTCGATCTGGTACGAGTTCACGGGTCGGAAGTTACGAGTGGCCGTTATAGGGAACTTTCACAGACAACAGGATGGTAAAAACACGAGCTACGGGTTACCTGGAACGCTACCAAGTCGTAGTTGTGACTTGAAGCTGTAACTTACGGTTTCAAAAGCCTGCCTTGAACGCAGCATTAGCCGAAACGGCCGTGAAGCTGATATCTGCTTTAACATGTAAACTGACAATATTCTGTGGTGCTGATGTAATCTTAGCCTTGGA
Organism: Trachurus trachurus; assembly: GCF_905171665.1. Taxonomy (NCBI): domain Eukaryota; kingdom Metazoa; phylum Chordata; class Actinopteri; order Carangiformes; family Carangidae; genus Trachurus; species Trachurus trachurus. The sequence continues at coordinate 24,840,821 of NC_139912.1, read as the reverse complement.
CAGAGACAGCCTGGCTGTTTCCGGTTTGTGTGCCACTCTAAGGTCACCACCTCCTGCTCACATCATTTAGACTGATGTGAACAGGCAGGTTATAAAAACTCTTCACATCGGCCTCGGAGTTGTACTTAGAGTCACAGTCTGCCACTTTGTGAAAACATCTCCAGATGTGTCAACAGACCGGTGTAAAACTGCAGCTAATGTCTGCTTTGATATCTTCTCATCTCTGCAGATGAATGCATATCTTTCCCAAAGTATCAAATTATATGTACAATTTGCACAATTTAAAGAGACTAATTAAACATAGCAGGAAGCTGTCCTCTGTTGGACATGATTACAGGCGCACTGGGATGATTAAAATCTTAGCAGAACATCTCCATATTCAAATTGGCCCCTTAAGTCATTTTTTACAAACTCTCAACTCTGTGTCAGTTAACATGTTGGTTTCCTCTGTCTAATGAACTAAACTCAGGTTATAGCAACAGGCTGTAATTTTCATATAGAAGACGTCTCTCTTTTCTTCTCTTTTTTTTTCTCCCTGGAGCACTTGAGAAAGCTGTCCATAATATCACCTGCACCTTAACATCAAGTGTTGGCGCGGTATGTCAAGAGGGTGAAGAAAATCAAATCAGCCAAAGAGGATGCTGTCAAGCACTGGTGAGTGAGTCACAAGGAGCTGCCATGTGCCTCTGACCGTGTGGGGTGTGTTAGTTTGATAATATGATGAAGAAACTACATGTGACATAGGGATATAACCGTCAAAAATAGTAATCATGTTTTCCTGGAAGCAAGAATCTTGATTGGTTTTCTCTCCCCAGATAATTGAGATTCACCTCTGGACCTGTCGTGTTAGTCGAGGCAGCATTTTAAGTGGAGCTGATCAAATCTCACCAGTATCTCAGACTCCTGTCTGCAGGTTGAGGGGAGCAGCTGTGTTTATCTAAGGCCGCTGAGAGTGGGTAGATGGAGTCACTCTCACATAGGTCTCACACTAACAGAAAAATATACCGACATCATAGCAGAACTTCAAGCAGAAGTAAGCGATCCGGTGGTTTTGGCTAACTTCCTGTCAGCCGATGGAGTTAGCAGTCCCCGCCCTCGTCCCTACGTCACCACCACATTCAGGCGCATCCCTTGGCTGCACACACAGAGAGGACCGCCCCTTTATGCCGTTCTCTCTCCTCATTGGATAAAGGTTGTAGGATACAAGGAAAGTTTTCTCCTGGGCTTACAGCAGAGCAGAGTGACTGACAGACCCGTGTTTCAGACCAAACACTCTATAGAAGTGATTGCTGTCGGAAGATAGAACTATTTAAGACTTATATTAACACAAACATTCACCTTACTTCTGCTTTAACCAAATGTTCAAACCCTGCACAGATGTAAGAGAGGTTTGAAAAAGCTTATGTAACATCAACCAAAGCTTTTCTCTTGATCAGCACCTGGTGTTAAAAACACTTCTTCACAATTTCAGATCTGTGCAGCTCAATTTCTGATCAAAGCTGTTGTTTCATTCTTGAAAATTTAAAGCAGAAGTAAGCGATATTTTTGTGTTAATATAAGTCTTAAATACTTATATCTTCCAACAGCAATCACTTACATAGAGTGTTTGGACCGAAACACGGGTCTCTCAGTCACTCTGCTCTGAGCCGAGGAGAACTTTTCTTGTATCCTACAACCTTTATCCAATGAGGAGAGAGAACGGCATAAAGGGGCGGTCCACTCTGTGTATGCAGCCAAGGGATGCGCGTGAATGTGGTGACGTAGGGACGAGGGCGGGGACTGCTAACTCCATCCGCTGACAGGAAGTTAGCCAAAACGACCGGATCACTTACTTCTGCTTTAAGACTTCTTCCATTAACTCTACACCACCTGCTGTTAAACGACTTTTTTTGCTTTGCTTCACTTCAGTAGAGTATCCAGTCTCTTTGTGTTTAACATTCCTCAGTGCCCTTTGCCTATAGACATTCTCCATGTGCTTGGATGCAACTGATGGAACAAAGCTGTTGGCCCCTTTAATTTGATTTACTTATAATGTGGCTTCCTCTCTAAATCCTTATCACAGGTCTGTACTTGTTCATCAGCACCCCACGCTGTGAAAACTAAAGCAGCTACCGCACACTGGAATAGCAGACAGTGAAAACTTTGTGTCATGGGGAGCTGCTGTCACAACAGCATTTCTGAAAGATTCAGTCTCAGTGTGAGTGTCAACAAAACCAACATCTCTCCAGGTTGAAACTAATAGCATCAAGGAAATCAATCAGTAGAGCGCAGGAGGCTGCCTGTGCCTTTCAGATCTTCCTGTCTGTCGCCCATGTTGTGCCTGCGTCCTGGTGGCGATGAGTGTTACACAAAGGGAGACAAAGGAAAAAAGAGATGGAAATAAACTGAACCCAGGCTGTGTAACTTTTCCCATTTTGGTTTGAAAAATGTGGAGAAGTTGCTGCCTGGTTATGAATCAAACCATCTGAGGCACCTGAAGTTGAAAGAGGGACGCGACACGGGCGCATGCATTTTTAAACTCCATCTGATTTTCCAACTGAGATTTCTATTATTCAGCACTTAGACAGCTTTCTCCTCAGACACGGTGTCCATCACTAGATGAAATGTAACACAGCAAAGAGTTTAAGGATGTGACTATTTGTCATTTTCTGAACAGAAGTAATTTCCTGCCTCCAGACGACAACTCACACCAATGTTATGCAAGAATCAGCTCTCGCTTTTGCCAGTTTGACCAGTGGTGTAGTTAGTCCTGAGGGACTAGAGGAGGAAAATAACTAGTGTGTGTGTGCAGAAATACACACACATATACCATCACTTTTTTTTTTTACAGTAATCTAAGTCTTGGAAATGTATTTTGGTGTTGCATGTCAGTTGATTGCAGTTGTTTAGCTTTATAATACATGGACTAGAGAAGTGCATTTGAACTAAATATACACACATTACCGTTCAAATACTGTATCTCATATTTTCACACCTCCTGTTTCATCTGTCATGTGGAGATTTCAGTCTGTTCCAATGTCTTTCCTACCAGCTGAGATAATCATTAACACATTTCAAATGGTGAAACAACCCCCTCCCCACCAACCAAAAAAAACCAAAAAAACAACTTAATTTAAGAGTTAAGATGTGTGAAAGAGGCTGCTTCAGTGCCCTTCTATATGTGCAGGCCTGATGACAGGCGCAGAGGGGGAATCATGATAGATCTGCCATTGCAAAAACTCTCCTTGCTCAATTATTAACAAGCAGCTTTAACCCCACAGGGAAACGGAAGAGAGGAGAACTGGGAGAAAGAAGATCTTTTGTTTTCTATTTGTCACTGTTGCTTTTTCTCTATTCACTATTTGTTCTGCAGCACAATGACCCACGTCCTATTCACTGTTAGTCTGAAGGCTGTCGACACAGTTTGGAGTGGCAGCAACTCAAAGCTAAAAACTCATCAATCTATAAGTCTATTGTATGAATCTTTTATTACACAGTTTCTTAACAAGCCACAGCTCAGGTCAGGTGGGTTAGAGGACAGTTAGATTTCTGGGAAACTTAGTTTTTCAGTTTTTCTACTTAAAGGTGCTACATATAAAATGTGTTGTTGCTACATAACCAACATTAGCATGCACATTGGTACTCTTCAACAGCTCATCTCCAGTAACAACATAGCTTATGTTTTTCTCTACTTAAAGTTAAAGCAGAAGTGAGTGATCCGGTCGTTTTCGCTAATGCTGCGTTCCAGGTAGGCTTTTGAAATCGTAAATTACAGCTTCAAGTCACAACTTACGACTTTGTAGCGTTCCAGGCAACCCACTCGTGTTTTTCCGACCTGTTTTACCGGTGAAAGTCACTATAACGGCCACTCGTAACTTCCGACCGGTGAACTCGTACCAGATCGAACTGGTACCACTTCACGGTCGGAAAAATACGAGTTTCCTTGAACGCACCATAACAGTCCTCGTCGCTACGTCACCACATTCACGGCGTTCCTTGGCTGCACACACAGCCCTGCATGCCGTTCTCTCTCCTCATTGGATAAAAACTGTAGGATACGATAAATGTTTTCTCTTCGGCTCAGAGCAGAGCAGAGGGACTGAGAGACCCGTGTTTCAGTCCAAACACTCTATGTAAGTGATTGCTGTCGGAAGATATAACTATTTAAGACTTATATTAACACAAATATATCACTCACTTCTGCTTTAAGGTATGTAATCCTGTTCAGAAGCACGTTTTGTTATACTTGGTGAAATGACAAGGCAAGGCAATTTTATTTGTATAACCCGTTTTTACAAACAGTTTGTTTCAAAGGGCTTTACATGGCATCATAACAACATCCTCTGTCCTTAGACCCTCACATCCACTGAGGAAAAACTCCATAGAAAACCCTTTGGTCCGTCTAATTTCAGAGGAATCAATACATTATGTCATCAGAAAAAGGAACGGAAAAAATCACAGCTCTCTGGCAGCTGCAGGACTGATAAAACTCCAATCAGATGCCTTCATGTCTAGTTCTGCATCCACCTCCCTCTGTCCCTGTTTATTCACGTTACTCACGTCTCGCTGTTGCCGGAAAAAATCAGCACACTTTTCTGCAGAACTACAGAGTTACAGGAGAACGGATTTCATGCTCATTTCTGAGCGATGGCTGAGAAAAGCAGCCCAAATAGGCTCTTTGCACGTAGCGACTTGACGTCATATCCGGATGGAACCCCGTAATACGGCTCTCATACTTCCGTCTTACTTCCTGTTTACCTTGGTGGCAGTGATAATGAGTCTCAGTAAAGAGAAAGTCTTCTTTCAGAAACAAGAAAAACAATACAACGAACATTGTTGTGTTCCGCAGTGTACGGCCTCTGCCAAGTACAACGGCACGTTAAGTTTTCATACATTCCCGAACGACGTGGAGCTGCGAAAGCGATGGCTAGTGAATGTTCGTCGGGAACAATACACGATAAGTAGTCACACAAAGGTCTGCAGTCGTCATTTTGCTGACGAGCAGCTCATCCCACCTAAGACTTAGGGGGAAGGAGAAGACTACAGAAAGGAGCTGTGCTTGTTCTGTTTAACTGGAATGATTACTCCCTCCCCCCACAAAGATCAAGTGTATGGGATTATTCTGTAAGTCTGAACAATTATTACAACACTAGTAATATTATGTATTAACACTATTATTAATATTACTAATTATTGTCTGAATTACTAATTCTTGCCTGAATTCAAAACTTGAGAGCCCTGATATTTTTTAAATTAAAATTTAAATAAATATTAACAATCTATAACACTTTGCTTTCTGTCCTCATAGATTCACCAGTTACCGTCATCTTATGACTTTTTGGAGACTGATTGAGACATCTGTGCACAAAATGATTAGGACATGGAGGGTCAAAGCTGCTGAGAGAATGAATGAAACTGTCCCTGATGTCCATCATACACAAATGGTTTGTATTATCAGCTACACATGCATTTGAATGTTTTTTTTAATTAACAAAAATCTTTGCACATCTACTGTCTGTGTCTGTGTATGTCTGTCTGTCTGTCTGTGTCTGTGTATGTCTGTGTCTCTCTGTCTGTGTCTGTCAATGAATGAGATCTTGTATGACATTTTATCCTAACCAGAGGCAGGCGTTGCTACCCATCGATGAGCTTTTCCTCTTCCTCATCTATCTGTCTGCTGGTCTAAAGGAGAGAGACTTGGCAAACAGATTCAACATCTCCTCCTCCACTGTAAGTCGCATCATTTCCTCTTGGACCAACTACTTCTACACGCTGTTGGGCTCCGTGAGCATCTGGATGGATACAGCAAGACTTTCCTGACACACAGGTCATTATTGATTGCACTGAGCTCTCCTCCAGAGTGAGATGTTCTCAACTTACAAGTCCCACTGCACTATGAAGGGTGTGATAGGCATGGCACCTCATTGAGCAGTGGCTTTCGTTTCATCGCTATATGAGGGGTCAATAAGTGACAAGGAACTGTTCCAGCGATCGGGAAATCGCGCGAGATTTGCACCGACACATGCAGAGCCCTGGTTCGAATCCTGCGTCGGGCAGCCCTTTCCTGCGTGTCATTCCCCCTCTCTCTGCCTCCCCCTTTCCTGTCTACCTCGACTGTGTGCTATCAAATAAAAGGCAAAAAATATACTTAAAAAAAAAAAATGTAACGGAAACCTCATCTAACTGGACCTCCTTGAAAAGTACAACCATATAATGTATAACAGCCTCTCACTTGCCAATTATGACTTTATTGTGGGAAAAAGTTTATTGTTGTTCTTATCTGAACCTTGTATCAGTGGCATCCTTCTTGATTTACGTATGGTTATTTCCTGACCACCCTGCAGAGCACCACTGCACCGAACATCCACGCAAACAGAGCAAATCAAATGAATACAAAATTGAACTGAACATAATATAAGTGACCGGTGGAGGATAACACCGACAACACTTCCTTTCAATCAGCTGCACAAAGGACGACGTGGATGCTCAGTCACATTCCACTCAAGTCAAGAGTCCATTTCTAAACAGATGGTACACACACGCAGCCTGAACGCAGACAGTGGGCTCAGTCTGCGCACCAATCTGTGTAACAGCAAACATCACTCACAAAGGCAGAATGATTGGCCACATCAGCGTTTCTAGGAGACTCATTGGTAAAAGAGTCTGTTCGGGCAGCAGCCAAGGAAAGTGTGATCTGCATTTCAAAAGGTACAGAGACGACCTTCACGTCCTCTCAGTGACGTGGCTTGTGATCTGAATCTGATCTGGTTCTCCTGCACGGCCAGAGTTAGTTTAGACTGGTCAAATATGTTTGGAGAGGAGAGGAGAGGAGAAAAGAAAGGTAAAGCAGAACAGAGGAATTGAGATAGGAGAGTAATGGAGGAAAGAGCAGAAAGAAAAAGAAGACAAATGAAAAAGAAAGAAAGAAATTGTGGGGGTAGGAGGGAGGAAAGATGAATAAAAAGATGAGAGCAGAGGAAATGAAGAGTAAGGGAAGGGAACGGAGAAGGGATGGAGACAAGCTGCTGTCATCGATGCAGGGAGTTAAAAGAGGTGAGATTAAAACCACAGGGGGAAAAGGATCTGTTGTCATGGGAAACAGGCTACCATCCATATTTAACCTGCTGCTGTGTTAATTGCCGTGACATCCTAACACACAGTTTTAGTTGAAGTTATTCAGACTGCTTGTACAGATGTTGTTATTTTGTTTGTTACTGCACAACCACAGGAGCATCACACCATGAGGGATGCTCTTAACCGGTAGTCACATTAACCATGGGTAAAAAAAAAAAAAAAAACTATAATAAATCAACCTTGAAAAAGTTGATCTCTCGACTTAAACACAACTAAAAGTTCTTCAGTGGCAAACACGAAAGAACTTCTCAGATTCTGATCTTGTCAAAATGTCTTTTTAAACACATTCTCCTCTCTTGTATGAGCAGCCTTGAGGCAAACGGAGCGAGTTGAAGTAACACTCATTCTGCACAATTGTGAGACACGGTAGATGAGAGGCTGCTCACGATGTGCCCAGACACCTTTGATCAAAACAAAGCCTCTAAACCATGATTAGGCAAATAAATCAATGTTTGATCGATCCACACGAGCAAAGAAAATGTTCTGAACAATCCGCGGCACAGACAAAATGACAAAGAGACAGATGCAGATAAGAAATGCATTAGGTCTCAAGTACAGAATGACCAGAGAAGTTCATTTCAGGAGAAAGACACAAGCTGCAACAGCGGGAGAGAGGGTGAATGAAAAACTCCTTTGAAACTTCTCAGCGTACGTCTGAAGTGCTGGCTCTGAGGGGACGTTCGAATATTGAACAAGGAAACAAATTTGTGCTGAAGAGACACGAGATCTTACAGAGATCTGTCTTCTGAAGGGAAACTTCAAACTGTGCTGATGTGAAGAAAACAAAGAGCCATTAGCAGCACTTGAACCAAGCTTATTATTCCACACCATATGACAAATACAAGATACATACCATATATTCATGAAAGGTTAAAGTCATGTTTATGAATCAGCTACTTTAAAGGGATAGTTCAACATTTTGGCAAATTGACCCATTTCCATAATCCCTATAGTCGGTATATAGGCAGTAGGTTTGTAGCTTTAATTGTCGGTGCAAGCTATTTTTAGAACGGTGGAGCAGAGCCGTGAGCTGCTCAGAGCTACATTACAGAGGCTCATGGGATTTCTTGGTTTCCCTCATCAAACTCATCAAATACACAATCCAACAACTCCACAATGCTCTGGTGGACAAGTTGTGAGCTGCACATTCACCACACTATGAGATAATAACACAACGTTACCAGACAGAGTTGTTTTAGAGGTGAAGTCAGAGACTGCTTGATGAAAAACTGCCCTCGACAGGAATTCGCATCAGTGGTTTTGCATGAATTTACCTCGAAAACACTTGTGACGTTCCATTATTATCATGTGAATGTGCAGGTCACAACTTGTCCACCAGAGCGTTGTGGAGTTGTTGGATTGTGTATTTGATGAGTTTGATGAGGGAAACCAAGAAATCCCATGAGCCTCCGTAGCGTAGCTCTGAGCAGCTCACGGCTCTGCTCCACCGTTCTAAAAATAGCACCGACAATTAAAGGTAACGAATCTACTGCTAAAACTATAGGGATTATGGCAATGGGCCAATTTGCCAAAATGTTGAACTATCCCTTTAAAAAGAACGCTGCAAGTCCGGTCCTTTTTCACTGTTTTGGTTGCTTTTTTTCACCGTCTACAGCCCCAGTGACAGTGATCAGAAATGAAGAGGCTTGAGCAGTGTTTACTGGACTGTATACAGAAAGCTCACACACCACAGCTGCTTGCTCAATGGATTTTCAGAGCGTCCTGCCAGGTTAAAATGTTAGAAAAACAAAATATCAGCTGCATCAGTTTGGATAGGGCTTTTTTTTTTTTTTTTTCAATTTATGCATTTACACTGCATCTACAAGTGAAATAATATTCTTGCTGTTAGGCTTTAACATCAAGCTCACATAAAATATCAAAAGCAGTTTTTCTGCTGTATTGATTTGATTATTTGAGGCAGCAACTATTGGTCTAAGCAGGTATCATGGCTCATGGTTGGGAGAAAGCTCCACCACCACCACCACCACCACCACATATATATTTGCTAAAAATGCATCATGGTGAATCATTTCCTTTAAGGCAGCTGCAACCTCACACCAATACATCCATGCTTCACACGCACATCCACACACTCACACATCCATTCCCATGTTTGTATCAGGCCAGTAATAAAACCTCTAGAGCCATTCCGAAGTCTGCTGGTAATCAATCTAAATGAGTTATTGAGATTCATGACTTCCCAGTTACCTGCCCCAATGCAAATGTGGCAAGGGTCTTCCTCACTCACACACACACACACAAACACACACATACACATACACAAATAAGCGAGATAAAAGGTCAGAGAGGCGCGAGGGGAAACAGGAAACATAGGCACTGTTACCTACATCATCTGAATTTCTCATTTCCCATTAAAGCCTATTTGGATAATACTTTTGCTAAAAAATAATTTACCTACCTAATAAACCCACCTCTACAGATGGAACATATGAGTCATAACCATTACTGTGCTTGTTAATTTCAGCCAGAGCTCACTGGAGTTTCTGTGCCCCAAACATTTCCCATCAAGCGTATTTTAATTGAATAAAACGTCTCTGGATGAGTCACTTCCTCACCGCTGTTGCTGCATCTGGAAACTATAGGACCCTGCAACAGCATCGTCACCAGTGAATGGCTTTGTGTTAGAATAGCCTTTTCAATCACGTTCACGCTCTGCAGTTCATAGAAGGTTACGGTGCCATTAAAAGCCTTCTTTTACTTATCCTTCATTATGGTTTTAACGATGAAGAGTCAAGGCTGAACAAGTGCACTACACTTAAAGCACACTCCTTCAACCTTTCAGACAACTCAATCACTTTGCTGTCTAAGACTGACACATCGGAAGGTGGTGATGTGCTAAAGATAAACCGGTCTGGTCTGGTCTGCAAAAAGGTTGCACTATCAAACGTGATTGTTCTGCTGTTTCTCCTTGAAGTGTCTGTCACATGAACTGTCTTTAAAAGTTAAAGCACAAAAATTCAGATGCAGCCCTCAGCTACAATGTAGGGAAGGTGTGGGTGGAAGGGCGTTTCACAAGTTGTAAGATCAGCTGTCTTTAGAAGCGGGCTGCGCTGCGCTGCGGCCCTGAGGCTACATCCACTAACAGTTGTGACACCCATCTCTTGCTACGTTTAGACGTGACGCAGACACTCACAACTCACTTTCTAATTGAGTCTTATTAGCCTCAACTATCACTGGTGAAAGCAAAATAGCAATATAGCGCTAGCTAACAGAAACCAAATGGATTCAGTAAATTTGAATTGATTTATTCAGGATAGCCCCTTGAGATGAATCATCTCATTTTCGAGGGGGTCCTTCTGCAAAATGATACAATGATACAACGTCAAGTAAAGAAAAAAAAGACAGAAATACAGTGAAACACATTACAGGACACACACACACACACACACACACACACACACACACACACACATACACACACACACACACAGACAAGGCTGAATGGCCAGATATCAAATTAGTAGTCAACCTGTGATATCCGATCTTACAAATGGGAAAAAATAAAATAAAAAATAAAATAAAATAACTAAGTAAATAAATAAATAACTGAACAAAATGAGAGAATCACAAAAATGAATGAATGAATTAAATTGCAATTTAGATACAGTAAAGGATTACCTTGAACAGTGATTCTTCTTACTATTGAACAGAACAATTTGACATTTTCTAGCTAGCTAGGGGAGGATATGTTTTTTCTGGAGCATTTTTTTTCTCTTCACACCCCAACTGCAATTACAGTAATTTAATGCTTTTTCACAAAAACAAAAAATGTCAGTAACCTGTGGAACAGACAATCCTGTAAAGACACCATACAATCATTTTGAATGCCACAAATGAATTAATTGGATCATGATGCGTCTATCAAACTGCCGTCTGCCCCTTCCTCCCCCCTCTTCGTGCACTAATCACGCGCATGCTCAGAGGCTTCATCGATGTACAATACGGAGAAGACAACACCAGAGCCACAGCTTATGCTAGCTTGCTAAATTCACAGAGACAGTTGCAGCAACGTTGTGGCTGAAAAGAACAAGCATTGCAGGTTCCTGTGAGAGAAGTCTGAAGAAAGGGGCTTGGACTTACATTTTCAAAATGTAGCCTGCATGAACCGTTTTTCCAGGATCTCCTACTCTACCTTTAAACGATCACATTAGTTTTCTCTCAAGAGAGCTAATAAGGACAACTAATACAATGTATGTATCTGTCCTTAAAGGGATAGTTCACCCAAAATTGAAATTTCACTCATTATCTACTCACCCTCATGTGGACTAAGGGCTGGGAGAAGTTTCAGAGTCCTCCGTGGCTTCTCTGAGTTATAGGGGGTCTCGGCGTAGCAGTGCATGTCCATATAACGGTTACAAATGGACACCTGTCTCCGTAACAACAAGACACACCAAAAACATCCAAATACCTCCATGCTGCTCGTATGTAATATCAGTCTTGTATTGAAGCCCTAAAATGCAAAATTGTCCCAGAAAAAATTTAATAAGTCTATTTTTCAAGCTTTTTTGTGGAAGCTCCTCTTCCCAGTTCGTCAAATTTGGACAAACCAGGGTCTGTCCTCTTCCCAGGAGGAAGAGGACAGAGAAGCTTCCAGAAGCTTCCGCTACAAAACAAGCTTGAAATATAGACTTATTAATTTTTTTTCGGGACAATTTTGCATTTCGGGGCTTCAATACAAGACGGACATTACGTACAAGCAGCATGGAGGTATTTGGATGTTTTTTGGTGTGTCTTTTTGTTACGAAGACAGTTGGTATCCATTTGCAACTGTTATATGGACATGCACTGCTACGCCGAGACCCCCTGTAACTCAGAGAAGCCACGGAGGACTCTGAAACTTCTCCCAGCCCTTAGTCCACATGAGGGGGAGGAGATAATGAATGCAATTTCAATTTTGGGTGAACTATCCCTTTAAAATATGAAGCTGGAGCTTGGAGATGGTTTGCTTAGCTTCGGGGGAACAGCTAGCCTGGGTGTGTCTGAAAGGTGACAAAATCTGAAGCTCACCAATTAAAGTGTTACATCTTTGTTACTCAATAATCAATACAAAGTGTGGTGGTTTTTACAGGGGGTTATTTCTGAGGAGCACTGAGAGAGCGCTACACTGAGACGAGCACCAATCTGTCCATTTAACTCCTGACAAGAAAGTAAATGGGCTCCAACTATTCTTCCAGCCTTCAATTTCCTCTTCACATTCTCCTTTCATCCGTCTTGAAATGCAATAGTCCAACCTCAAAACCAAAAAAAGAACTCATTATCTTGCTCCAATGCATTACATTTCCCATTAAAATGTATTTCACCAGATGCATTCTTTCCCTCTGTCATCAGCAATTCATCTCATAACTTTCAGACCTATAAGCTGCTTAACGTTTCCCTAACTCCTCTGAACTTTTTCTGCTTGCCTGTTCTTTCTGCTAAAAACAGAAAAGCAATCCCTGTGTTCCTCAGTGTGTATTAAGCGAATGGATTGTTCAACAGTAAAGTAATGAAAACTGTGATCCACCTTCGAGTGTCTGCTAATATTTTGGAGATCAATAAAAATTCTGCTACTGATGAATAGTGAATCCATAATCAGCACCATCACTTGAATCTGCGGTTGAACGCATTCATACTTTTGTTTTTATACAGTACTTTGTAGGCCTACAGAGTCCAAAGTAAAGAGAAAGATAATTCCCACACTCAAACCTTTTATATGTATTAGTCATGCTTAATGACTCATATTGTTAATATAATTGAACACATACAGTATGGGTCATTTTAAACTTGGAGACATTAATGGGGCTGTTGTTTGGTGACTCAAAATATTTTTTTCTCTGTATGAAGCTCTGGTACCATAGTGATTTTCTCGTGGGTTTAAACAGACCCAGAGCAGCAGTGGAGTTTCATAAAATGTTCAAATATCTTGAATTATTAAAGATCAGTGGGAGAATTAGGACTGCGATGGAGGTAGATGCGAGAACTCCTTCAAACATCTATCAGGTGTGTGTGTGTGTGTGTGTGTGCCAGTCGTTTGTGCCCGTGTGTTTCATATGCGCGGAGTTTATAATGGCATGAAATTAATCATTCATAACCACGCAGCAGGAACATAAATGCAGAACACTTATTGATAGCTAACACACTGTACCGGTCAATTACCTGGAGACAGATGGTTAAGACAAACACAGAGGCAGGTTTAAGAACTGACAAATTAACACGGACAAAAAAACAACTGTCTTCAGACTAATATGAATAAATAAATATGAAATAGGCTCTATAACACCTCAGCTGATGATGTGTGTGATGGTTCAGTCCCCATTTCAAATCAATCTGTACACCCGCTGCTTTTCTAACTTTCAAATGAAGCTGTACTCCTTCAGCTGAGCTTGTTTGTCTGCCAAGCATCTTACATAACGTAGTGATTATACCGCACTAAACTGACGTCAAAGTGCTCGACATTGAGTGATTTTGTTCATCTCTTCTGTTCAAAACGATTTGTAGAGACTGGAAAAACAGACTTTAAAGGCATACTCCCCCAGATATATTTGTGCTGCTCTTAAAAGAGGAACTATACAAGATTTTTACCTTACTTAGCTTCCAAGTAATTGTGATGGTTAAATGACTTGTTACGAGGGAGAATGGAGGATCTCTGCCTTCCACCTAGTGTCTCTTGGCCAAAAACGAACCTTACAAGATCAGTGCCTCCGATCCGGTGTCCCAGATCTTGTCTTGGCAGCACCACGACACAAACACGCCTCTTATTTATAACCGATAAGACTACATTAATATACACATATTTACACAATGTTTATGATATAAAACGATATCCACCGCTCCATGGGTTGCTTTCTTGTCAGCTTCATTTAAAACAAATGCACATGGCTGTGAGGAGGGTTAGCAAAACAGTGAAAAAGCGACCAGATTGCATAGTTCTTCTTTAAAGCGTTAGTAAAGGTTATTTAACATGGTATTATGTGAGAGTTGTGTGCTGCTGTGCTTTTAAAGGATGCCCACTGAAACAATCCAATATTTGTTTAAATGTTCACTTCATACTGATGGCACTTCATCCTCCCATCAAAACAAGGGAAGTTGAGTTCTTTCTCATTCACTCTGATCTACCTCTGCGGCATCAATCAGTGTGTGCTGTTGGTGTGTCTGTGCATAACACAGTGGTCCAGCAGTTGAGGAAAAAATGAGGAAATTTCTGTTTTGACAGGATAATCCACTGAAAATATTCTACATGGAGCAAACAGATACTGGATTGTTTTGTTGGGCATCTTTTAAAAGCATCTAAAACACTTTTCTGGAGGCTCCATGCAGAGCAGCACCATATTGCACTGTGTTGTCTGTTGCCTCAGCGGACTAGTTCTACTGCAGTCATCATACTGACCATGTCTGGTTACCCAACTCACATCAGATAACTATCCCTTTAAAGCTGAACTAGTATCTATATCAATAATGGATCAAGTCAGTGTCTAGAAGTGATTTAAAAAGTCTCTACCCAAGTCCTGTGGTTTTAGCAGCTTTCACATCACTGCTCTGGTTTCATGACCATTCACAGTCTTGATTCACTTTCACCAATTCATAATTTTTGTGTTTTTCTACACCGCTGCAAGGCCTTGAGGGTCTATGTGATGGTTATTTCATCATCTGCCCAAACCCACGAGGATTTGATCTGCAGCACACGGACTCCTGAGCGGCAACCCAATACTTGTCACCCGCTGGGCTGTTTGCACCACAAACACATCAGGAGAAAATGATGTTCAAGTATTACTGTATTCCCCATGCTAGTTTTTCTTCTTCTTTTGTTTCTGGAATTAAGTTTCTAGGTCCCATGCAATGGACTGTATGTATCACACTGTAGCTGTAGGTGTCCATCCTGGAGTAGTATCAAGGCATAATGGCAACAGTTGTCTACAGCTGTGGATTGAGAAGATACAACCATTTACCCAGGCTGATTACAGCCTGATTTCAAGCTTCAAACAAGATGCATTTAATAGCCATCTTTAAATCTATAATTCATACCATGGCTATTAAAAAGAAAACATCATTAGGTAGGTAAAAAATCATATATACACCGGAGGGTGTGGGTAATAATAAAAAACATTATGTTTCACAGCCTGAGCTTTTATTTGGCATGTGTCTGCTGCTGGCATTTCAAACAATACCACTACGAGTGTACTCTCATCTCTTGGATTCTGGTAGTATACAGTAATTTGTTTAGTTTGGGAAGTGACACAGATTGTAGGCTGGGGCTGGATGGGTAGGAGGGAACTATGTATTTTAATCTTTGTAAACTGAACTGTGAGCTAGTGCATCTGAAGAGTATATTTGCACAACACCGTGGGTGGCTGACTTCCAGTCTGCTGAACGCTCTGAGCACCAGATTAAACATGTAGCAATATTCTGACTTGTACCAACTTTTCCTTTCATTTTTATTGCTTTGCTAATTAAAAAAAAACCTCTCCATATCTCTTTGTTACAGAAGGGTCATCTACGGTTGCTGTGTATGAATGGATCTACTGCTTGAGGCTGCCAGCTGTTGTTGTTGTAAGGTTACCTGAGTCTGCTCAGTGTTGCTTGAAACAAGAATGGTTATGAACAGGCCTTTCACAGAAATCAATGTGTTCAATACAGTGCACTATGAAGTTTCTCATGAAAAATGGCAATATAATGGCTGACAGAACTGCCCTGCAATATTGCCACAATATTGCTTCTCCATCATAATTGCTGCCCCAACACCTTCATTTTCCACTCCACTTTCTCTTTGTCTTCGACCTCTCCTCTCCTCTCCTCTCCTCTCTCCTCCCCTCTTCTCTTCTCCTCCCCCACCTCCTCTGCACCTCTCAGGCTCAAAAGATGGTAATCATCGCTCATTGACTTGAGGGTGACAACACATCATCATCTTCTTGAGTTTGTTTCAAAAGATCAGGGTTCTTTTCATAACGTCCACTTCATCACTGATATAGTGCCGTGTATACACATGCATGTAACCACTTATTTTCCAGTTCATATTGTGTAAACCTGCTTCTAAATCCTCCTCCTCAGTTGTTTGTTATGAGGCAGTTTTTTTTCCTAGGATGTCATAACCACACATAACCATTGTACTTCTGATTGGCTAATGCTCCTCCCCTCATTGGTTGATGTAAGTGAAAGGTTTTAGTTTGAGACAATCAGGGCAAGACAGACAGCGGCAGAGCAGGTTGTGCCAAACCTGCCAAGAAATGCCAAATCTTTGCTTCACAAGTTGTTTTGTGAACATGTATTGAGAATTGTCAATTTTTTGGAAATATCATATTTTAAAAATGTAGTTAGTTAGCTAGCTTATTTTTGATCATGTGCACATATGTATGAGGAATTCATCTTCAATCAATCAATCAATCAATCAATCAATCAATCAATCAATCAATCAATCAATCAATCAATCAATCAATCAATCAATCAATCAATCAATCAATCAATCAATCAATCAATCAATCATTAAGGAATTCATTCATTCATAATATAATATATGTGTGTATGTGTGTGTGTGTGTGTGTGTGTGTGTGTGTGTGTATACATGTATATATATATATATATATATATATATATATATATACTGTATATTCTCCAGACACAAAGCTGCAAAAATAAATACATTTGATCAGATGTAGTTTAAAAGCTATGCTGCAAAAAACACCTAAATTCAATCCTGTGTATACCTTTAATCAATACCTTTAATCAAGCGTATTATTCTGAATATTTATCAAAATAAAATAATCTGAACTCAACAGTTTCCTCATGTTGAATGCATTTCATATTCATGCTCTGTGTAGAACCTGGCCTTCACTACCTGTTGCAAATCAGTTGACAAAAGAAATGACTGGTCCATAGACTACACTGAGACAGCAACCTCCCTCCGTCCATCCTCTGCACACCGCTCATTAATCAACAAGCTAGTTAAAGCTGCTGAGATGAATCTTATCCAAATTGATTGACTATTAAACAGCAATAACCACAGACATCATCGCTCAGGTGTCTGCCAGAGATAAGACAGACGCCATGGCGCTTACTTAAACATAGTGGTGATCTTAAGCAGCTGGAGCCATGGTCAAACACACGGTAGCAGGATCAACAAAGTGGACTCAAAGCACACAGCTACTTTATTTAATCTGGTTCCAGTTGTACGTCAGCCAGACTGAGTCACACAATGCCTTTGGTACACTAAATTTAGCTTTATTAAATATCAGGTCCCTGGCTGTCCTTTCAATATTAATTACTCTTTCCATTATCAAGAAAAATTGATTTTATGTTTTTATCTGAAACTTTAATTGAAAACAACTGCACTTTCAGTTGAGATGAATATCAATACAATAAACATCTAGAACCCTCCACTCAGTGTTTTTAATTACCTCAGCGCTAAACTGAAGTGTGTAATGATTAATTTTGTTGTTAAATTAAAGTGATTTGAATTTTTGATACTGATAATCTTTTATATATTCCACAGATAGCAGTCTACACATTTCTGTGTGCAATGATGCATGTCAAAATGACAGCAGCAAATTTAAAACGGAGGAAATCACAAAGCAATTATTCAGCTGGATTTCCACACCCACACCAGCTCAACCTTCACTTCCTGTCAATGCTGTATAGACAGTCTCAGCTCTAAAGTTATGCATATTACTGATACCATTATACATTCAGATCAAGGTTGTCTCAAAGATGACTATAACATGTATAATACTGGCAGACTGACTCAATACGGGTTCATAGTGAATTGTACTATATTTGTTCAAGTATTAATTGTACAAGATACAGACTATTTTGAGTCAGATGGTAATCATATATCTGAGTGAAGAAAAATCACACTTGGACTTCTTCCTCAAGGCTCCATTCTGGGGCCTGTTTTCTTCTCTTCTCTCGTACCGTGAATGACGCACAATGTGACTGTGCACAATAAGTGCATTAAACAAATCGATGGGAGGCTGTACCACTATTTTCTACAACTGTAAAAAAAAAAAATGGAATTTTTGTTCCTGACATTTCATCACAGTCAGATAAATATAAAATTAGCCTTCTACCATCCTACAGTAATAGCAGGAAGTAGGAATTGAAGGATTTTCTGCCCAAACAACATACAGTCAAACTGTAGCTCAGAGAGCTGCAGCCAGAGTCCTCACTAACACCAGGGAAATGGAGCACTAACACTGGCCTCAAAGTACTGACTTTCTGTGTGTCAAAGGGTAGAATGTAAAATCCTATTACTGGTTTGTAAAGCACTGAATAGTCTCTGGCCTGAATAAATCTCAGAGTTACCTGTATGTTTTGAAGCATCCAGACCAATCAGATCAACTGGGAGAGGTTTATCCAGTGTTCCCAGAATAATAAAAAAAACAAGCAAAGTGAAGCAGTTTTAGTTCACACGCTCTTAACCTGCAAACTAGTAGGTCTTTGTATCTGTCAATAATTTTAAGCTTTTTAAAGGCACATTTAGGGTTGAAATAACCTTTTATTTACAATACAAACTGACTGAGTTGGCCTAGATTCAATAATTAGAACTAAAAAAGCATAAAGCTTTTATGTACCTGATTAGGTCACTTCTTATTGAGCAACATGTTCAGACGTTGTATTACATATAAGATATGTCCTAAATAGGAGACTGACTGGACTTTGACAGGAAGTGATAATAACCACTGTTAATTCTATTATAATCCCTCCGTCATTACCAGCTCTCTGACCGCTGGGCCCTTTGCACCTTGGGACATTCATGATGTGTTAAGTGTGTGTGTGTGAGAGAGGGAGGATGGGAGGGTTACACACACTATAATCACTGTTACATCGGCGGTGAGAGAAAGAGGGTAAGTGTGAGGTGCTGTTTCCATGGTAACCGACATGTCACCAAAGGGGCATGGTGTGCCTTTATTTTTCCAGGTGAACACACAAACACAAACATCTTCATCTATGAAAAGGGTCATGATCAGAGCCCGGCGAAGTCAGAAGGGCCAAGGGCCAATCACAGAAGGATTTCAAACCAAAGGACCAGGTCTCCCAGAGGAAAAGGTTAATTATGTGGATTGTAGAGTGAAGCAAGCATCTGTGAGAAACCTCGACTGCAGTGTGGCAACACAACTCAAACAAGAGCTAAAGGGCAACAAAGACAAGTTGATGGAGAGCCTGCTATTCGTTAAACATCACCTATGCTATTATTGCCTGCACATTACCTCAACACAAGTTGTTTTACATAGCACATGTAACACAACACACAGTTTTGGACCTGATACATTTCACCAAGATTCCACAGAAAGAGCTAAAGTAAAATGAACCCACGTGTCTTTTAGTGATGTAGTGACGACGCACTAAGCGCTGACTAGCTAGCTACACATCAATTAAGCTTTCTTTCTATTCTTGCTATTCTTGGCTGTTTTATTCTTCCCTGACGTTTTGTTCAAAGGTTTGTCAATCATTTCAGTCCATTAAGAGTTTTATTCAAGTGAGAACAAAGTTCCCTGAGCTCGCGTGCACCTAGCTTGCTAAATTATTTTCTTCTAACTTTGTTTCAACTTGAAACAATAATAATTATTAGCAATTATTTAAGGTCACACAAGAAACAATACACTCTTAGTATTGTTTCTTGTGTGACCTTAAATAATTACTTCTACAACATTATCAGTACATAGATCAACATTTCAGGCTCAATGGAAAAAAAAAAAAAACCTGGACATTTTGGCCCTTGGCTTGGCACACGCTTGGTGAAAACTAATTGGGGAAAGTATGTGAAAGTATACTGAGGAAGTTCTCTGGGAATCTTTTGCAGTTTATTTGTACAGTAGGCTATGCCATAAAGAAAAGTAATAGTACTCCGGTTCCAATCCAGCCACACGTTTTTATACTGTATATGAGCACCAGCTTCTTAAATGTGAGAACCTCACACTTGTTAGGCATTTTCTACTATAATATTGCTGTTTCAGGTTTTCAATTTGGGTGTGCAATCAGGCTTTGGGTGTGCAAGTTATTCATTTAGTTTTTTCCTGTCTCAAGCATCTGGACACATCACAGGAAACTCCTGAAACAAAGGGTCACAAAAGGTGATCAAAAATATTTAGACGTTTTAACACTCTCATATATATATATTATAAATATATGAAATTGAGAGCTGAATTAAACAGAATAAAAACAGATAAAAGAGAAGCAAAGCAAAGAGTGTGATTGGTTGTGACAATAAAGAGAGCGTTAAAACGTCTAAAAGAAGCATCAAAGTCATCAAAAGAATGACAATATCCAGTCAGGACTTGGAAAGAGGATGCAGAGATGTGTGTGTTGAAGTAGCAGGGTTTATGCCCAGGCAGCAATATGTCCAACTAATCACGTGATCACATGAGTTAAACCAAAATCTGCAAAGCCTCTCAGATCATGGATTGCAGCTCTATCCAAACAGATGCTCATATGATCATTTGACCGAATTCACCCACTATATTTCATTTACAACACATATTGTTGTGATTGGGTACACTTAATAAATATATACAACAGTCTGATACTCTAAAGATGGTATGCTAGGTTCAGCACATTACATTGTAATGAATTCAACTCTCTCTTCAGCACCATGATAAGCCCTCGACAGCATGCACATACACTCTTAGGAATCCTTATCAGGAAACAGGCACAGAGCTGTCCTTAAAAGGAATTAAAAAGAAATGTGAGCATCACTTACAACCAATGTCACCTCACACAGTGATATTCCTGACTTTGATGTTTTCATTAAGGAAATTAAAGAAAAAGGGATTTTCTTTACTCTACTCCACTGCTCCGACCTTAGTCTCCTTATCTGCTGGATCGATCAGGTGTGTGTTTGATGTCATCTGACAACAAGTGAGTCAGTGACAAGATAAAAAGTTTATACCCACAAGCTGGTCTCTAGGTCTGAAGTTGGCCCTAAAACAGAGCATGTAGACTGCAAACACACTGGAGTAGCAGCAGTCATGAAATGATGCAGCACATTTAAAATATACTTCACTTGGATTAAGTCGTGAGACCTTGAGGCCTCACAAAAGATAAACATCAACAATAAGGGTTTTTTGCTTGTTCTTGACAGAGATGAGTGTTTGAAAAAGCAAAAAGAAAAGAAAAGCTGCAGTGAATTTGGAAGAGACCATGAGAGGAGACACAAGCAGCGTTTTTAGTTCTGTTGAGAGGGGGAACCAAATTAAAAAAGGTCAAACAGTCCTGAGCCGTGTACCGTCTGCCCTTTCTGTCGGCTTCCTTGCAAAGTTAGACATGTTAAAAGTTTAACAAACCTCCTAAGACAAAAAAAAAGAAAGTTTGCAGTGAATGCCTTTCAGTAGGTTGGTGGTCTTGTTGCATTTCTATTTCATTTCTCGTCATAGGATTGTTGACAGTCAGATGACAATGTTGAATGTTACGACGTGTTAACACTGCGAGCAACTTGAAGTGATCGTGCCACACATGCTGCACGAGGCTCGGGTTGCATTTATGTCTTCAAAGTAAATGTTGAAACGGAGATAAAAGAAAAATCTCTGACTTGCTGTCTTTAGCTCAAGGATACATGAATTCATGTAAACAAACTGCTTGACAATAAAGAGGAAGCCTTTCTTCTCTGCTTCAAAAGACGGACCTCCGACACTCTCAACTACCTACAGTGATTGTCTTTACTGTCCCATATTGTACAGATGAAATATTTGGGACTAACACTGATTTTCCTAACTGGGGATGCTGATATTGTAGCTATATGATAATACTGCAAAGCCAATATTGTGGCTTTATATAACAGTCTTTCAAATTATAGTATACTATACTAGGCACTATACTATGCACATTGAAGTGTGCAGGTCAATAAAAATCTAATAATTCGGTAAATTTCCAATCTACGTGCCATGGGCATGCCTCCAATTCAATCCTCCAGCTCCACCATCGTCATCATTGTCGTAAAAGATGTGCTGTAGACATCTCCTCAGGAAGTTTCTTGCTTTACTAATTGGCATTGGAGAGAAGTCAAACTGTGAATCAATCTCAGGTGAAACAACAACAAGTCCCAATCTGGACACTGGGTGCATCACTCTCATTTCATATGTGTTAAATGGCTACAACATATCCAGCAGGCAGTGAGAGAGGCCGCCTGCCTGATGCCTCTGCTTGTAGATGGGAAGTGATGAGGACAGCAGGGGGGAGACATCGAAATGAGAATGGAGCTGCTGGAGTCAAAAGGGAGAGGCTCCACCGCTGGCGTGACTGGTGTGTGTTTTTAGACATCAGTGTGTGATTACGTGAGTGTGATGTGTGATAAAGGCTGATCTTCACTGCAGACCACAAGGGCCCGTGGGATCTATGGATACAGCATGTAGAGTTATGGTGTCATCTGCTGTAAATGTTGATTGGTTGTAGGGAGAATCTAATATCCTTTCTCCTCTCCTCTCCTCTCCTCTCCTCTCCTCTCCTCTCCTCTCCTCTCCTCTCCTCTCCTCTCCTCTCCTCTCCTCTCCTCTCCTCTCCTCTCCTCTCCTCTCCTCTCCTCTCTCCTCTCCTCTCCTCTCCTCTCCTCTCCTCTCCTCTCCTCTCCTCTCCTCTCCTCTCCTCTCCTGCCCATTTGTCCTCTCATGACTGTTAATTACCCTCCCATATCCTCTCTTTTTCCCTCCATTACTCTCAAAGCTTTTCTCATGAAACAAACAATAAGCTCTGAAGAGAAAGCTATAAAACTAAAAAAGCACTATCACTTTCATTTTCACGCATGGAGGTAATGGCCAATTAAGCCTTTCACAGCAAATATACTGTATACTATATTGAGAAATTGGAATACTGTGAATCAGGGAAACATATTCTATGTCAAGAGCTTGTAGCTTTTCCAGTTTTACGATATGAGGTTGTTTTTGCTTGGGCTTTCATGGACAAGAGAGATCCTTGCTGTTTTTGTATCAAGCGAGAACTTATAAGAAATGTCTACCTTTATCTCTGTTTTAAAAACAACAACAGAATGCTGTGGCAAAACCCAAATCCATCTTAAACATGTTTAGATTTATTCAGAAGTACCTGAATACCTGAACTTCTATCCCAGCCCTACTATGGCTCATTGAGTAAAGGCCCATCTGAGGTTGTCTCTTGTTTATGTCACTTTCTCTGTTTGCCTTCTTTGTTATGACTTTCCATTGCCTGGCGAAAGTTACTGACAGATAAAAAACACACAGCCCTCTTCCTGTTTTGGTTGCATAGTGAATTACATAGTAATGGGCCTGTCTAGGGATCCATTCTGAATACACATGCTGCTATTTATGCAGTCAAAATCAAAGTTGAAAAAAGTGGTCTACTGTCATTTTAAAATAACAGCATATTTGCCAATGATCTGCTCCACAGACTTGGAAGTAATGCAGCAGTAGATCTCTACTGTCTCTTCTAATGCTAAAGTACATGCAGCTCAGTTAGAGATCAGTTCAATCACATGACTCAAACTCATCAAATACACAATCCAACAACTCCGAAACACTCTCAAGTTGTGACCTGCACATTCACCACACTATGATTATTTAAGTAACATTACGAGTTATTTTCGAGGCAAATGCAGTTGGAACTACATTCTGGACACGGCTGCTGGGCGGAGTGATTTCAAAAGCGCAAGTAGTTCAGAGTATTTGCTTCATGTGTCGTAATGTTACATAATTAATCATTATTATTTCATAGTGTGGCAAATTTGTAGGTCGCAGCTTCTCCATGAGAGTGTTTTGGAGTTGTTGGATTATGTATTTGATGAGTTTGAGGGACAGGGGACCTGTACTGTTCACCGAGCAGCTAGCGTCTCTGCGCCGCTGATCTCAAAACAGCACGCACCGATAATTAAAGGTAATTAACCTTCCCATAGGGATTATGGCAATTGAATTATCCCTTTACAGTAACATCTGGCCTTTTGAGTAACACTGGCACTTTACAGTAATACTTCTCAACGACCAACCACTGTCCCTGTAAATAAATACAGTAGATCAAAATAAACAACTAGGTAAGCCAACACCTCTGATGGCTCGGTTTCACAGAGAAACATGGTGGATGCAATGAGTGAGTCAGACTGAGACAGCTTTTGGGATTGAATTTAAATTCACAACAGTGCAGTGATTATGACACCATATGCTCCCTGTGTGTGAATGTGCATAATGTCTCTCTTCTGTGGGTTTAATTGTGCTTCACTTCTTCACTCCACTTGCTCCATCTCACACACATGCACACACACAGACACACAAATAGATGGCATATAAAGAGAATGATAAAATGTGAATAAATGCTAGTGTATGCAGTGAGAGTGCTTTCTTAGATTGGCTTGAACAAGGACTGAAGGGATATTAGAGCTTGGGTAAAGATTTGCAGGCTCAGAGTGTATCACACAAAAACACACAGACTCATCTACACACACACACACAGGAAATACAGAAAAGTTCACATGCTAATGAAACAGCAATATCAGCTGATAAAGCTCTGACAGCTTTATTCTGACAATCTCCTTCAAGACGTCTGCTCCCGCCGGAGAAGCCTCATATCAAACAGCAGCATCCATGTGGTCTGGGAAAGGTCAGCTCACACAATAAGTGACCGTGAAGAAGAAAAATTCTATTTGCTCGGCCACACTAACCTCTTCATCTTTCTGTTGGGTTGCCTTTCTACCAGACGGCTGTACTTACAGAGCTTATTCGCCATGTTGAGAGCTGAATTGATGTGACGCTGACCACAGCGATGTCATTGTGTAGCTCAAAATTGAAAAATGTTCACTTCAGTGTAGTAGTCTGTCTTATTTTTCGTGTGCCTGACACAAACGGAGTGAGGACTCTACAATCTGTTGCTCCTAACACCTGCTGATGTGCAAGGAAACGTTCACTGTTGGACAGGATGTGATGTGATTTACATTTCTGGCTGTGACGGCTGATTTTCTGAGTCATCTTTGAGCAGATGGGTAAAACAGCCCCACCCACACAGACTGCAGCTACAGTAGCCAAAGTGCAGCTCACACTGTTTTGATTGACAGGTCACCGCCATCACCCCAGGAGTCAAGGAGATGTTACAGAGCAACTGAGAGACTTACTGTTACTGCTTCAGTAGGAAAGACTTCCATCACTCAGCAGGAGGAGAGCAGGGGCTGTCTAATCAGCCTCGCTGACAAATCAAAGTGAGTGAAAAGGAGGCTGCTGCCTTCAGGGCCCAGGGCCGTGTCTCTGTCAGCTGTGAGCTGTTAATAATGATCCTGAGACCAGGAATTAGCCTGTCCTTTTCAAACATATCTCATACTCATGCATTGACTCCCACATCCTTGGCTGTGGAAGAGGTCACCTATTGTGGCAGTCCTTATGAAAGCCAGGGGAATGAATGATCTCTAACCTGCAGCACCGATGATTAGGGATGGGAATCGAAAACCGCTTCCTCTTCAGAACCGGTTCCAACTTGGATCAATTCTTGGGATGGTGTGCGTGCCTGCTTAACGATTCCGCTTATCGATTCCGCTTTTTTTTTTTTTTTAAAGGGACAACGAGGAGTTTTGGAAAGCGAAGTGTTCTCATACTACATTTACCATGAGCCTACGCGCGCAGGGTGAAATTCTTGGACCGGCGCAAGACGGACAGCTTGCTGAGAATGTTTTCATTCATCAACAATGAAAGTCGGAGGTTCGAAGACAATCACATACCGTCGTAGTTCCGACCATAAACGGCGATTCGGCGGCGTTATTCTCATGACCCGCCGGGCAGCGTCTGCAAAACCGAAAGTAAAGAAACGCTGGTCGGCTCGTCCAGCATTTCCACCATTAATTAAAATAACAAAATAACGATAGAGACAAAACGATATATTTATCGAAAATGGAGCAATTAAAGCAGAAGTAAGTGGAATATTTGCGTTAATATAAGTCTTAAATAGTTCTATCTTCCGACAGCAATCACTTACATAGAGTGTTTGGTCTGAAACACGGGTCTGTTCGTCACTCTGCTCTGCTGTAAGCCGAGGAGAAAACTTCTTGTATACTTCCTTGTATCCTACAACCTTTATCCAATGAGGAGAGAGAACGGCATAAAGGGCTGTGTGTGCAGCCAAGGGATGCGCGTGAATGTGGTGACGTAGGGACGAGGACCAATAGATCCATGACGAGGGCGGGGGCTGCTAACTCCATCGGCTGACAAGAAGTTAGCCAAAACGACCGGATCACTTACTTCTGTTTTAACAAGTGTGGGTAACGTAGATTCATCCACATTAACGTGAGACTTTTTTATAACCAAATAGAAACTCCTTGTTGTCCCTTTAATGTTTTTTTGCAAATGCGCAAATTTCTGAACCAAACAACACATGCTGTGTTTGCGTCAGAACGAAGCAAACTGTAGTGTGTGTGTAACCCGACAACACTGTGTTGTGTGGACACGTGGGCTGCTCTCGCGTCAAGAGTTGATGTTTACTGGATTGTTATTTTTGTGAGCCTTTAGTTGATCAGCTCCAGGTGTTTTACAGTTGTAGAACTCCTGTTGTTCTACCTGGAGGTGACGTGGCTACACACACACACATGCCCGTTATCACCGGACTGAACCAGAGATTAATAACACTACGTTATAATTCAATCATCATTATAAATGAGGGTGCTTAGTGTTTATATCCACATGTCACTGTTCTCACAAAATAAAGTGATTGACTTGTCTGCGTGATGCAGCTGCTGACAGTGACGTTTCCTCATCTCTAAACCTGTGAGCCACATCCGGTCCTCCCTCTCTCACGTCGTGAGGACAGGACAACGTCTCCTGAACAGGCTACATGTCTCTATTCTTTCTGTTTTTCTCTCTTTATTTCTCACCACCTGGTTCCAGGTTTTGCTCGTAGCCACGTGAACTCTGGCGCCCTGTGTCTTTTCTCTCACGCTCTCTCACTCTCGCTCACTCACTCGCTCACTCCGCATAAAAATGAACATTATATGAAAACAATAACTAGTGAGAAGAATAGAGATGTGTGGAAACCATCATGAAATGGAAACATTGTAAATTCCTCCTGAGCACAGCCACAGTGGTCTATAGTGTTTAACTCTCCAGGCAGGTTGGTCCTGTCTACTTTTTTAATGTTAGAGCCATTAATGCAAACAAACCCATTTCTCTTTTATTCCCTCACCCAATGAGAATCGATAAGCAATATCGATAATGGAATCGGAATCACAAAATTCTTATCAATTCCCATCCCTACCGATGATAACCTGACAGCTAGATTATACAGATGTATCTCAATAAATTAAAAATCATGGAAAAGTTTATTTATATCAAAAGGTGAAGCTCATATAACTCATTATATTGCACACAGAATGAAACATTATTTATTTATTATAATTATTTATTTATTTATTTTTAAATTAAAGTAATGATTATGGCTTACATTTATGAAGACCTAAAATTCAGTACCCCCCCAAAAATGTAATATTTAAATATATTTAAAAAATAATTTTAATACAGAAATGTTGGCCTTCTGAAAAGCATGTCCATCTATTTGCACTGAATACTTGTTTGGGGCTATTTGACTTGAACTACTGGAAATTGACTTTTTCATGATATTCTAATTTATTGAGATGCACCTGCAATTGCAATTGACATCGTACCCAGAAGGATCCACAGGACAAATCCAGAACCAGGTGCTCTGTGTTATGTGACTCCTGATGCCATCTATACATTGTAGGGTTGTCACAGGAAAAGCACCTGAACTTAGTTTTGACCTTTAGTGACAAGTTCGTCATCATCCTTCTGGACAGAGGATCAGTAGGATCTGAGGCAGCTTCTCAATGAGTGTTTGCTGAATTAATATACTGCACACTGATTAAATCTCACTACACTGATGTCCCATTGAGAAAACACAACTGCTGCAAACAGTCGTGTACACAGATGTAACAGATTTTCACAGAAATCTTTTCTTTTTTCCCTTCTCTCAACCACTGCTTCTGTCTCTGTCCACTCACCTCCTCCGCTGTCCTTCTCCTCCTCCTCGATGCTGTTCTTGATGCTGTCGTACTCCTCGTCGATGTTCTGGTTGCCTCGGATCTGGCTGAGCACGCGGCGGGCCTTCTGGGTCAGCCCACGCTGGATTAACCAGCGAGGGCTCTCCGGCAGGAACAGGAATCCCATGAACTGGAGCACGGCGGGGAGCACGGATAGACCCAACATGTACCTGAGGAGGTGGAGGGGGGGGGAGGGACAACGTGTGGAGATTCAAATTATCATCACAGAAATGACTGTACATAAACAGGAGTGTTTTTTGGCTTATTGCTAATTTTGTAAGATGTAGTTTTCCCATTCAAATCTGTACTTGCTGCTGAAATACGATACACAAAGGTCGCTCCATGTTTTCCTTTTCTATATTAAGCTAGTTGCCAGCACACATCAGGCGGTATGGTTCATTAAAATTAAAGGGAGGGGGAAATGTCAAGGCTTTACTTAGCTGATTCTGCTTAAAGTAAGCTTAACATTTAGCATTTCATTTCAACTCTGAATGTAACAGGTTGAGTATTGTAACAAGTGGATTTATGTGCATACCAGAACACTGGTTACTACAGGTATAAACATTCACCTTGATGATTGATCCATTGGGCTAAAGTGACAATAAGACCATTAGTGTATATTAAAAACATCATCATTGACCCAGTGTGGAACATTTCTGACAACGCCCTGAAACTATAGCTTTACCCAAACAAAACCACTGATCTACAGGGCTATTATGTTGAGAGGAAAATTGCCTCTCTGTATCCACTCATGCACACGAGGAGGGTTCAGCTCATTCGGTAAAAAGGGTCATACTGAAAGTCTAAAAAATTATCTGGTAGGAAGACAAAGAATAAGAGGCTACCTGGGAGGTGAGCCAGAGAGAAAAAGACTGTAATAACGGTAAATTATAAGAGCTTTATTTCTACAAGAGGAAAGAAATGGAGGAGAAAAAGGAGAAGCAGGTTATTTTATATAAATTCCAGTTTATCATATATCAGAATAATCCAAAGAGTGGGAAAAACATAATCTTATACTGACATGAACTGATGTTTGAGGACAGTTTTCTGTTGCACAGGCAAAGACGCCAATCGCTCATACTCTAAACTCAATAAGTGTCTCTGAAAAGCCATTATCATGCATGGATCACCCCAGTCTGGGGCTTTCGGAACGATTTCCACTGTCTCCATCAGAACTGCAGTTGAAGCAAATCCTTGTGAAAAGGACGATTCTTATCTACAGCATCTGGCAGCTCGATATTCAAACACCCAAATCTCCACGTGACAGCAGGACAGGACGCAAACAGAAACAGAGGAAAGTAGAAGAGGGAGCAGATGGACAACAACAGAGGGAAAACTCCATACTGTATCTTTGAAGTGTACAGTAAATGTTAGGTGGTGGTGGCACATGCATGTGTTGACATTTGAAGTGAGGGACTGAGCCAAAATGACATTTTTTTGGCATTTGATATGATAAGAACCCAAAGAAAAGACGCTACTATCTTATCTACCCGTAAGACAAGCATATAGGGAGGTGGGATTCCTTACAGCCTTTGAGAAAGTACCTAAGGTAAGACATAAGAACTGAAAATATAAATATAATGCATTGTTGAATAGGGGTGTGTATTGGCAAGGACCTCATGATGCGATACGTATCACGATACTTGGGTCATGATGCGATATATTTTTGCAAAATATTGTGATATTGCGATATTACATAGTTCGCTGAAAAACTAATAATGTATTATGTAGTATCTTAAAATCCGAGTTGTAGGCCTATATTTACATTAAATGATAGTAGTAATTCATCACCAAATGAAAACTTTAACATCTGTGCTTTCTAATAAGATAAACTTCTCTGTCTGTTTACCTCACTTCAATCATTTGTATTGATGCAAAATGGGCAAATGTTGAAGTGACTGTCAGATTTTGTTGTTTTTTTTTCTTTTGGTGCATCTACATATGTGTGTGTGTGTGTGTGTGTGTGTGTGTGTGTGTGTGTGTGTGTGTGTGTGTGTGTGTGTGTGTGTGTGTGTGTGTGTGTGTGTCTAACCTCCAGCCGTCGTGCTGCAGGTAGCTGAAGGCGCCGTCGATGAGGCTGGCGGTGAACTGTCCACCGGTGATGAAGAGGGTGTTAACGGTCACCAGCTGCCCCCTGAGGTGGGGCGGAGAGGCCTCAGCGATGTACACGGGCACCGTCATAGAGGCAATACCTGCACAGCCAGGAGAGAGGGGGGGGCAGTGGTCAGCACGGTTATCAAAAGGTACTTTTTCATTTTCTGAAGTGTCTCTGAGTGAACGGATAAAGAGTCCAGGTGATACACAGAGCAGTAGCAAAGCTTGATTTAAGAAAAATATGGTTATGAAAGGAGTTTGCATTTTTCACAACCTGCATCACCAAGCTAAACCATGACCAAGTCACACAATATAATAATAAACACACAAAGAATTAACAACAGTGCTGTTCTACTTAGCTCTATGAAGCATGTGGTCTACTCAGCCAACAGGTGAAGATAGTGACCAGCTGCTGAACACAGTGGACCATTTAAAATCTGGACAGCAACATATTCTCCTTATGAATTAGCAGAATAAAACTAAAAGAAAAAGTGAATAATGGACTCCCATTTATAAGATAGTCAAAAAATATGGCTTAAATTTGTAAGCAGGGTCAACAACTTTACAAGGTACAGTAGTATAGTATGAGTAGGCTATATTTTAGGAGTTTAAAAAAAACACATTTCAGTTGATGTCATAAAACTTACTACATGAAAATACATTATAACTGCCATGATTTTCTTTTTCAGTGTTATTAGTCTGATTATGTACGTTTAACTCTAACTCATGTTTTACATCATTTTGTCATCATCATTATTACTGATAATTCTTTTGTCAGTATCAAGGTTCTCCAAGTGAAGACCACTTCTGGGTTCAAAAAGCTGCAGTTCTCCGGCGGCCTCTGGGGGCGAGGACCAGAAGGGAGCAACTCCCCATGTGGGGGGGTGGGGTGGGGGGGGGGGGGGGGGGGGCTGTACCACAACCGTTTTAGTGTTGTTTAGGCTTCAAATTCATACATAAATGGGGGCGTGGTTACGTTACTAAAATCCAAGATGGCGCAGTTCAAATGTGGTAGGATCACAAAACAGACTCCCCCAAACCAATGGGTGCCGTCACGGCTGCTACGTCCATTCTTTTTACAGTCTATGGTCTGTATCAAAGCTTCTTGTTTGAAATTACTTTGACCTTTGACCCTGACACGAACAGCAGGAACATATTGTGAATGTAAACACAGCACACACACAGAAATGCTTTAGTCCATTAGTAATAGTCGGCGTGCCATTATTCAGTCACATACACACATGGTGACCATGTTCACAACAATACACACACACAGTCAGATGGACAGTTGTGTACTGTCATACTTACTGCACACACAGAGCAGTGTGTGTGTGTGTGTGTGTGTGTGTGTGTGTGTGTGTGTGTGTGTGTGTGTGTGTGTGTGTGTGTGTGTGTGTGTGTGTGTGTGTGTGTGTGTGTGTATTTGCCCAGGATGAATGTGACGAGCTACCATGAGGCCGTAGCTTTCTGCAGCTGCTTCCTGATAAGCTCTATTAATAGTCTGCCACTGCTTTCTGTAGCTTCACCCCCCTCCCCACCCTCTCCCCCACCAACTCCCCTCCTCCCCTCCCCTCTCCTCTCCCCTCCTCCCCTCTCCCCTCCTCTCCTCTCCTCCCCTCTCCCCTCCTCTCCTCTCCCCTCTCCCCTCCTCCCCTCTCCCCTCCTCTCCTCTCCCCTCCTCCCTACTGCCACCACCCTGCCCTCAATGGCCGCCATGGCTACGTAGCTACCTGTTGCTATGGAAACCACCTGCTGGGAAAGCAGGCGCGGTGTCTCGGAGCGGGCACCACACTGTGGCAGCTCTGGGAAGACAAATCGATAACCGAGGAAGAGGAGGGTTTCTTTCCCTACTCGACCTCCACAGAAGAGAGGACACAAACATAGAAAATACTGTTGCAAAACAGTTCAACAAGAAGAACATAACATCACGGTGTTATCTAAAAAAAAAACTAAACCACAAAAGACTGAATTGAAGCTGAATTGGTTCAAAAAGCCCTGTGGACATGTCTCTGCCTAGACTAGCGTTCAGTGTGAATGATCAGAGGAGGGGCATTGACAGTCCCAGACCTGCTGCTCCACTGAGAGATACATTTTTCTTTCTCCCAAATTGATTTATTGACCATGCAAACATACCCAGAAGATTTAGAGTCAAGTCTTTATCTTAGTTACGGCTAAAAAAGCATTATCATCTGATGGAGGAAATCCAAGACCCAGATCACCGCCGTAATCTAATCAACGGCTCTTTGGCATGAAGCCTGTCTGCTCAGGGCGGTTTGGATGGAAATCCATTCATAAGCTTTGGGGTGATGCTGCTGAAAGACGGACAAGAAAACCTGTGGCAGCACAGAGTACGGCACAACAAGGACTTTTAAATTAATATGTTTTATTTGTTTGTCTACAGTGGCATCAGTGACACTGGCCGTAGGTTTCTGAGTACAATTGTGCTTTTTGACAAACAACAGAAGCAGCACGCTCTGCTGCTACTGAACAAATGTCTGCAAATTCAAACCTGTTTTCTAGCCTGAAGCAGGACCGAGCAGGGCTAGTAGAGTCACATCAACCTGTCATATGGACAATGACTTCTTAAAAGTTAAACAGCCCATTTCCCAAACATTTGAGAAACAAGTGTAAAATATATTAGAATATATCTGCTCCTTTTTTGATTAAAGAAAAAGGCTCAAGCCAGTACACCTAAAAACACATGAAAAGAAGTGTAGGCTACTACCACTCCCAAGATGCAGTTTTGTGAAAACCAAAAACATCCTATCACAGAGCTTAAAATTGTGTTACAGTTACCACATGAGTAGGAAACATCCATGGATGTGGTCTGACAGATTGACCTCTCGAGGTGTTTTCAATCAAAAAAAAATCCCTGTTTCATTTGTCCAAGTTTCTTTTTAGGTGATTTTTAGGTCTTTGATTATTGATCAAATTGTCAAGATAAGATCTGATAAGATTAGACTGGTGTCAACTAACAAATAATCGACAGCCCTAAGAATACCACCACCAAAATCACCACGGTTTCCAATAAGAAATGAAATGCTGTACAATGAATATGAACACTATGCTATATCCATTAATTGCACTTCCATTCAGTATGTTTCCAAAGAGCTCAGCCTGTATTGTGTACAGTATTAGAATAATCCAATTGACTGTAAACCTGTGGACACGGCAGCAGCAGGCTTCATTCAAACAGCAAAAGTCACTAAATCTGTTTCCGCACTTATTTATCTGGCAGCTGAATTGCAGCTTTGTGTTTGCACTGTATGTTTGTACACTTATGCAGATGCACACACACAACATATGCACAGATCACAGCATGCCGAGCACTAACAAGTCCTCAGGATCACTATCAGCTGTAAATGTCTCTATCTGTGAATACCACTAGACCCCCTCCTCCACCCTCTCCTCACTCATAGTTTTCTCGCCTTGGTCCCTTGTTTTATCTATTTTAGCCATATGCATCACCAGCTTGTCTCCATGTGAGCACCGCCTGCTGCCACACACAGCTTGTATGCATGTTAGTAAGATAATGCAGCTTATGTTGAGTAATAGGTCTTTTCCATTTCACTTCTTGGTGCAGGTGGCGACAGAGCAAATATGTTAGAGCCAATTAAGACAAATATTGTTACAGGCCAGTGAAAAGGTCAAATACTGTACAGTTCTGTTTCAATGTATTACTGTAAAGAAAAAATAAAATATGTTTGCCTAGGAGTCTCTGGAGTCATTTTATGTTGCAATGGCTTTTAAAAACAGCATTTTTAAACTGCTGATGTGACCATATATCTACTGTATTTGATACATATTCCCAGTTTCTTACCTCAGATGAAATGGCACTGACCAGAGCAAACAAGGCCTGCTGTTGCCATTTGAAATTAGTGGACTAATGGGTCCATTTTCAATAAATATATTGTTTTGTCTCTATCGTTATTTTGTTATTATTATTAGTGGTGAAAATGCTGGGTGAGCCGACCAGCGTTTCCTTAGTTTGGGTTTCACGGACGCTGCCCGGTAGGTCATGAGAATAACGCCGCCGAATCGCAGTTTATGGCCGGAACTATGACGGTATGTGATCGTCTTTAAACCTCCGACTTTAATTCTTGCTGAATGAAAACATTCTTCTTTTTTTTTTTAAGTATATTTTTTGGGCTTTTTTGCCTTTACTTGATAGCAAAGTATAGATAGACAGGAAAGGGGGAGGCAGAGAGAGGGGGAATGACATGCAGGAAAGGTCTGCCCGACGCAGGATACGAACCGGGGACGCCTGCGTTGAGGACTGTAGCCTCTACATGGGGCGGCCGCTTTAACCACTGCGCCACGCACCACCCCATGAATGAAAACATTCTTGGCAAGACGTCTGTCTTGCGCCGGTCCAAGAATTTCACTGTGCGCGCGGAGGCTCATGGGAAATGTAGTGTGAAAACACTTCGCTTTCCAAAACTCCTCGTTGTCCCTTTAAGCATCTACATGTAGAAACTTAATATTGTGTCCTGTACAACTTCATAAGCGAAAGCAAAACTGTCCACAATAATATAAGTTCTATGTGTTTAAAGGTCTAGAAATGAATGCTTCAAATGATCAATTAGCTACCATTTCAGGTAGCTATTTCCTGTGTTTACTTATGAGGAACTACGAGAGATTCCGTTTTTTTCAGAATTACCTCAACTAAAGGCTCTGTGCATTTCTTCACTTGCTGAAATGCAAATCCCTTTCAAACACATTTGCCCTACGTTCCCTTTGTCATTAATGAGCTCTCTTTTCAGCACCAGGGACAGCTCCCACCACACACACACAGAATAAGGCTCTGAAGTTATGGTCTGGTCAGGCACAGCCTCAAAGAAGCACAACACTCTTAAACAAAGGATCTGTCTGGTTTTGTGAAGGCAGCCTCTAGGCACAAAGCCTTGCTTCATCAGAGTATGAGGGAGATACTTCACTAGATCCTCCATCACTGTGATGTCGTAAAGACACAGGCAGGACATTTTCTGGTACTAAGTAGCTGGTTGTGATGGAGGAAGCTCATTAGAGACTAATGGAGGATCCTTGAAAGTGCGGAGAAAAGCTGCTGTTGACTTTCCAATGATTAAGTGGTGAGTGACAATTAAAATCAGTGGTAAAAGCAGGAGAGCTTGTACCCTTTTTTAAAAATTAAAATCAGCAGCATCTGCCTAATTTCATGTTGGATTTTTCAAATACATTTTTTCAGCTAAAGTCACATTGTCACATCATGTGTAATACACAGTACTAAATACGCAAAAATGTCAAGTCAAAAACAACTTAATACTTTTTCATTTGATGTTCAAGTTACGACAATAATATGCACATAAACAAACTCTTCATTAAGTCTACACGTCCTCCACCTAGTTAGTGCAGGAATTGTGACTTAATTACATAAACCAACCAATTAATTAGCAAGCCTCCAGGTAATAATTAAATGATAACCCAGCATGATTAAAGGCACTATTTTCATGCAAACCCTTCATTTCCAAGGCCAAAACAATTCAACATTTGCAAATGGTGGATGAAAACACGATTACACACACTGCGAGAGTGACAGTGTGTGCCTCTGTTTGCTCACATATGAGGGTGTGGACAGCTGCAGCTGTCAGAGCAGATTTACTTTAAGTAAAGCTTTATGGCTCTTGTTAACACTTTCATGGTAACCTGCGCTACACACATAGCTCACACAGAAGCCATTACAACACCCACTTTAGTGTTTAATAGCTGTTAGTGAAGCAAATAATCCAACTATCGTGACAATATTACAACTCCACAAAATATTGTCTTTATTATCTAATTTCCATTTAGTTCAAACAAATCAGTCTCTACTGATTGTAGTTTGAATGGAGTCACAACAGTTTTTAAAGGACCTACTTCTTTTGCTGTTGTTATGTAGCTAATGTTAGCACCAAAATCTGTGTACTTAGCAAAGAGTTAGGGTTAAATGTTACAAGTTCAATACCAAACCTAATTCCTTTACTCACCACATGTGGCTTTGTAGCAATAGAAAAACCGAAATTGCTCCTTTAAAGAGGAACTTTAAAGGAGCCACGTGGGATTTTCTTTAATAATTAAATTAAATTAAACAGCTTCAGAGTAATTGTGATGGTTAAATAGATGATTTGTAACTTGTAACAGGGAAAATGGAGGCTCTCTGCCTTCATATAGCGTCTCTTGCCCGAAAACCAACATTGCAAGATCAGCATCTCGGTGTCCCAGCAACCCGGTGTCCCAGCTCTCGTTATGGCATCATCGCGACACAAACGCGCCCCGTTAACCTGTAATGTCTTGTTTATGACACGTAAGACAATAGACATTGTACGCATATATGATATATAACGTTATCCACCACTCCATGTATTGCTCTCTCACCGGCTTGGTTGAAAACCAATGCACATGGCCAGGAGGAGGGTTAGAAAAACAGTGGAAAAGCGACTGGACTTACATAGTTCCCCTTTAAAAGGGTTAACAATCATTATAAGAGTCAAACCAAGGGGGCAGTTGTCGGTCTGAGAAGTGAAGCTCACTTCCGCGTTCAAAAAGCTGCAATCCCCTCGGCTGTCGCTGGGGGCTGGCTCCAGAAGGGAGCAACTCCAATCGAGCCCCATGTTAAAATAGCCGATTTTACAGCTTAAAAAAACATATTTACAGCCTGGTACATTTTATTTTTTTGGTCTCAACCGATAGTTTCTACCCCCGCACATACTCTGAGGGGGGTGAATTTTTTTTAAACTCTACCGTTTTACTATTATTAGGTTTAAAGTTCTGGCCAATCAGGGCGCGGAAACGTTGAGTGACAGGTCCGGAGACCACTGCTTCGAGGCCAGTGGGCGGGCTCTCGGCCGGCCAACGGCCGCACCGCTCCAAATATGGCAAGTAGAATCCAACATGGCGCAGCTCAAACCCCCGTAGTAGCGGCACAAAACAGACTCCCCCAAACCAATGGGTGACGTCACGGGTGCTACGTCCATTCTTTTTACAGTCTATGAGTCAAACCAGTGAATAAATACTAGAGCTAGCCTCCTCAACATTATAGTCATCAATATTATCAATGCAAAAAGACTTTAAAACTCCTTCCGAAGATCTCTTAATAGCTAGTAATAATAAATTAACGAATATGTATTATTGCTACCGATTATCACAGAATCTTCTTTTTTAAAGATAAAGAATCTTCAGAGTCTTTAATGTTACAACCTGTAGGATTTTTATCACGTTAAACTATAAACCTTTTACTGTTACCAATTTTCTGTAATGGCTTGTCACTGTATTTATATTCTGTACCTCTCTCCATAGTAGGCTTTATTTTTA
Source organism: Trachurus trachurus (assembly GCF_905171665.1). Classification (NCBI taxonomy): domain Eukaryota; kingdom Metazoa; phylum Chordata; class Actinopteri; order Carangiformes; family Carangidae; genus Trachurus; species Trachurus trachurus. Next base: position 24,803,335 of record NC_139912.1, on the reverse strand, counting down.
CTGGCAGAGAGAGAAAACGTTTTTATTTTATTTCAACTTAGATTGTGTAAGCAGCCACTGCAAATGCCAACTGCAAATGTGAAGAAGGAGGACTAAAAAATGTGCAGTGTTCATACGGTTTAACATGAGGTGGATACAGATACAGATACACCATCCACTCTTCTGTTGTATTTCTGACAAAGTAGCTGCAGAGGGAGCTGCTGTAGTAATACTCCCCACACTTGAAGTTACCACAGCAACCATGACTGTTTCCAAAATGAAACAGGATTAAAACATTAGGGATTACAACCTTATTGTGTGAGTCCATCATCCAACAACAGATTCCAACTGTTTTCTTTAGAATGTCAGAGAAAGATTATGTTACGATCATGTTCAATTTGAGTAGCAAACAAGAGTCGATGTCTCCTTCAAGATTGAAACATCTTTCCACGAATACCCTGTGCATCAAGAAAACCTCTTAATTTGATTGCAGTGGTCAAGTCAAGTAATAAATCCTTGTCAGTCCTGACTGTCTGGTTCAATATTGTCTGTCTGCTCAGACTAACAACAGCTCACATCACACAACAGTCCCCTCGCTCAGGCAAAGGTCAGCTCAACAATAACTGGCCAGGAGCAGACATACCAGAGGCTTATGGGTAGGAATACAGGGAGGCATGGCATGGTGGTGTATGGCCTTTACTGGTCTGACAAACAGCTCAGATGACCTTTTTGGTGAGTTCAGCTAAGAAATGCTAAGCAATTGGCTTCCCTGAGAACCAGCGGTCATGCTAATGTGAGTGCGCAGGTGACAGGCTGGAATAATTGCATGCAATGAGAAATGTTGCCTTATTAGTGTCTCCAGTGGCTAATTGTGGTGCAAGAATGTGTTTCATTACCTATCAGGGCCAGGTTTGTGCATGCTTCTATAATGAAGATCACCGTATGGGAACAGATTTTGATGGCAGGAGGGGGAGGGGGAACTTATAATGAAACAGCCACTTATAATGTAACAGCTGAAATGACCCAAGTGATTAGTTTCCTCCTTATATTAGCAATCAGCTTGTGTGTGTAAATGGTGGCAGCATTTTCAATCCTCATTTCACATGTTCATTTGGGAAGAGGCAACATCATTTCCTCACCTATTATCTATTAGTGATGGTAAACAAATGCAAAGTTGGACGATACTAAACTGTCATTACTAACGTGATTGTGTTAAAATCACATAATAATATAACTGCCAATAATTTATATAAAAGACTAGTGGTAAATGACTGACTTCAAAGTAATCACTGTCTTTCACCAGCAACAGGTACACAGATAGCCTGTAAGGCAAAAAGCAACTGCATAAGCAGAAGAGCAGTGGGGAATGGAAAGCAACATGTGACCTTCGTTACTCATGGTGTAGGACAGAAACTAATGATTATTTTCATTATCAATTAATCTATTATTTTCAAGACAAGACAATGGAAAGTTCCTATTAAAAGCCTGTCTTCCAGTTACTCAATATTTGAGGCTTATATTGATATTTGGGAGATTAAAAAAAAAATCTCTGAGCTTTAGATCCCTCCGATCTGTTGGTTTTATTATTAGACTGTGACAAATGGCAAACACTGTGTGGGACTTTTTTTTTTTTTTTTTAATATACATGTCAGTCCTCTTCGGTGGACAAAATATACATTGGCTGACACGTACACTGATATGTATCAGCATCAGCAATAAGCTAATATTGGTGATATATCAAGCTGACTGGCTACATCGAGTTTCTCTGCAGCAAAAGAAGCCGTAACAGTTTTGACTGGCAGGGTAGTGACAAGTGAAGTGTGGTCTCATTCTGGTGCTTTATGAACAAATTCAAAGTGTGCCAAAAACAAAAAAAAGAAAAAGTGGATGGAATATTAAAGAGGACATGACAGATATGGTTCAAGGCGTGGGCAGATTCAGAAGCATTTGTCTAATTTACTACAAAATCACACATTCTGTGTTTGTGTCCATCAGAAAAAGGTTGCTGCAATTTGTTGGCATTAACTGAACCATTTCTGTACCAGGAGTCAGGCTTGTTTCTGTAAAACCACTTGTGGTGTAATTGACTGTTCAGGAAAAATATGTTTGAAGAATGAGCCTGTAGGGGAAATGAGAGAGAAGAGTCAGAGCAGTCAGAGTTGCTGCCTTTAAAACACTTTTAGAATAAAAAACGAGGCTAATATGTGTGAGCTTTTGTCAATGGAGTCTCATGCACAGTAACTAATGTGCTTCATTCATGCCCAGAGAGGAGTGCATCCTCCGTAACTGACCCAGACTGTATCATCCATTACAGGAAATGTGAAGCTTAATGTAGTTTCACCAACGTTCAAATTGTTATTTTACTGCATCTGCATCAAGTGTTTTCATGTCAGCACTTCCTGTGAATCACAGGAGATCAAAAGGTTCCTCAACATTCAAGCTCCCCTTGGAAATCCTAATTAGATATAGACATAATTATTCCTGTTCTGCTTCGACTTTTTCACAGTAATGCCCTTCCTTAAAGGGATATTTCAACATTTTGGCAAATTCCTCTTGCCATAATCCCTATAGTCTTAGGAGGAGGTTCATAACCTTTAATAGTCGGTACATGCTGTTTTGAGATCGGCGGGGCAGACGTGAGCTCTGCGCGGCGTACGGTATTTCCTCATCAAATACACAATCCAACAACTCCAAAACGCTCTCATGGACAAGTTGGGACCTGCACATTCACCACGCTATGAGATAATAATGGAACGTTACGAGATGGAGTTGTTTTAGAGGTAAATACGTAACTGGAACTACATTCCCGACACGGCTGCTCGGCAGAGTGACTTCCAAAGCAAAAGTAGTTCTGAGAATTTGCTTCATGTGTCGTAATGTTACATTACATTATACGTTATTATTTCATAGCGTGGTGAATGTGCAGGTCACACCTTTTGGAGTTGTTGGATTGTGTATTTAGTTTGATGAGGGAATGGAGATATACTGTGAGCCTCTGTTGCGTTTTCTGAGTAGCTTGTGTCTCTGCTCCGCCGTTCTCAAAACAGCTTGCACTGACAATTACAGGTAATGAACCTACTCCTAAAACTATAATAATAATAATTCATTAGACTTGTATAGCGCTTTTCAGGAACCCAAAGACGCTATAGGGATTATGGCGATAGACAAATTTGCCAAAATGTTGAAATATCCCTTTAAAGGTGGAAAATTAACCTAGAACCACTCATCATCTGCACATCCATGATTGCCAGATTAACAAACATATGTTAATAATAGTTAAGTGGAATTATGTAAAACACAATGAAAATTCAAAATCTTCTTTATCAGCAGAATGATTCAAAATGCGTTTAGCAAGCCTTGACTCAAACATCAATAATATGGGCTTCAGTTTGTAGAGTGAGTAAACACAGAGCTCTTCACTTTGGTCCAGGCAGGGTGTTTATTAGAGGTTTAAGCTCGTTTTTCTTATCCCAGAGGTTGACTAAGGACGGAAAACAGTCCTCCACCTTATCACACAGAAGAGCGCCTACTACTCTCAAAGGGAAGCAGCAGCATGCAGCGGACAAGTGTCATCAACGTGGCGCTGAGCCTGGAAAGCCAGTTTTAACAGCCCTTTGCACAGAGGATGTGACTCACAAGCAACAGCAGCTGCTATAAATAATTTGGGGTGCATTGAATTCTGATCAAAAGACGGTATTGCATGTAAAGGGTGCACAGAGTGGAGGGAGGAACGCGCAAAGGGAGGGACGATTCATGAGAGGAGAAAGTGGAGGGTGAAAAATATTTGCATTGAGGAAGTAAGTTGCAGAAAGGCAATGTGCAAATGTACAGTGTATGTGTGTGTGTGTGTAGGGGAGAGAGCATGGGCCAATCAGACACATGCAACTCTGACATCAGTGTCTAATGAAGGCAACCTCACTGACACTAAAAGCCTCCTGTGTGCTCTGTAGGTTTGTCTTGGCTTCCTTTGGGCATGCTGGGACATCATCTGCCTCTTATTTGTCAGTCAGCTTCACTCCTCCTTTTATCACTTAATGGTACGGTACCCACACAAATAATCAGAATAGGATAATAGTGAAGACAGCAAGTTGTCCGCCTGTCAGTGACATGCAGCTTACTGTAGGCAAGCAGAGGGCCCATGCTGTGTAATCAGAACCTCTGAGTAATTGCAAATATCAGGCCTGAGGCAGGAAGAGGCAGAGGGAGGGACAGCCAGCAACCGACCAAACCACAGTGAATTACACAGGCTTTTAGACCTATGGCACTTCAGCTGATTCTTTCTGACCTTTGAACTTTCTAATGGAGAGCAAGTGCAGGGCAACTGTTACAGGAAAAAATCAATGAAGTATCACATTATCATTAGTGCAGCCAGTGAGGTGGGATAATTTCACTGATTTCCAATGAAGTGCAACTTTGTCTTTGGCTCATGCAGTGACAGTCTGAATGCAATAAAGTAGCCTAGGTAGTGCTATTTTACATGCTTAGCCTCTATGATTATATTCCAATGCTTGCTCCAAGAAACTAAATCCTCAAACAAGTATATTAATTTTGTCACAACTGAACAAACAGAGCATATGCAACACATGTCTTACCCAGCCCCACTCCAACGATGAGCCTCCCCGTCAGCAGCACCTCTTTGCCGGGGGCGGTGCTCAGCACGATCCCGCCGATAGTGAAGAAGAAGCTGGCCAGCAGGATGCACACTCTGCGCCCGAAGAGCCCGTTGAGGAAGCCGCCCAGCAGCGCGGACAGGGCGGCCGCGGCCACAGTACTAGATATGAGCAGCTCCTGCCACAGCGCGCTCAGGTCCAGCTCCCTCTTCAGCAGCAGCATCGCCCCGGAGATCACCCCGACATCGTAGCCGAACAGGAAGCCCCCCAGGGCGGAGAAGACGGCCAGGACATAGACGAAACCGGGCGTGACATCCTGCTGGAACTGCTTGCGGGCAGCCCTCTCCAGGTCCCCGGTGTTGGTGTTGGTGTTGGTGGAGGAGGCTGCTGCCGCTGATGATGATGAAGGTGCCGGGGCAGAGGCACCGGCGGCGGCGGCGCCCTGGCTGCTGATGCTGGCGCTGGACGGAGCTTTGATGAGGCTCCGCTCTCCTCCATCGTTCACTTTCTTCCACCGCTCGCCCATCAGGTTGCTCATACTCCGGAGGTTGTAGTCATGGTCGACTTGCTTCCGCGACATATGTGAAATACAACACAGGACAGGGCTGCTGAGTTTACTGCTTCAAAAGAAAAAAAAGAAAAGAAAAAGAAAACCAAAATACACTCACCCACTTTACTAATTTTACCCCCCCTCAGTCTGGGAGTTACTGCCAAAAGTTGGCTGTCCAAACCCCACTTCCTACTATAACGCTGGCTGCTGAATAAAGTTCTTTTGCAGCCCTGTGTGTGTCAGTGCATCACATTCCCTGTGGTCCTGATGGGAGAGTTGAAGAAGACTGGGGAGAAAAGGTAGATAGGAGGAGTGTAGTGGACCAGTTCGTCACTACCAGCGTCGGCATGACGCAAAGAAGTATTGTTTTGGAAGCATGATGCTGCTGGTGTGGAGAGAGTGGATCGTTCATAATGAGGATATGGTCTGCTACAATTCAATTAAAAAAATATAATCGCATATATTCAATAGATACACCGCGATTGATAAACCCACTAGTAACACTGAGGCAATTAGGATGTGTAGCCGATTCTGTTTACTGAGAGCTGATGGTGATGATGATGATGATGATGATGTAAGCTTTATAAAAGCAGAATGTAGAGACATAATGTCATCCATCCTCTGAAAACATAAGGAAGTGAATATATAGTACTTAAAATTGATAACCTATAACCATGACAGTCTGGATAATATAAACACAATTGTATATACTCTGATATTGACAACAGGCTGCTTCTGGCAAAACCATAGACTGTAGGCAAAACAGGGAAACGGTTGCCCTCTGCAGGACGGACTGTGATATTACAGGTTCAGGTTAAGAGCTGTAACTTCCAAACACCAGTTGATCGTCTCAAAGTGATGGAAACCCTATGTTATCAGATTGTTTACATTTATTTAACTGGCACAATGCTTCATTGAATGGTATGTGCATAACAAACCAGTGTGGAACTAGGCTACTCCCAGCAAACACAAAACATAAACGTTGATTTCCGGTTGAAAACAGGTTGATATAAGGTTTGAACGTCTTTTAACCGTTTAAAAAGCATCAACGTGTCACAAAACACATATTTGTTTAATTTCGGTTGATGTCTCTTGCTGGGTGAGACTATATCTCATCCTCCCTTCAGAGAAGCACACAATGTATCAATGGTCCCATGTTCACAACTCTGTTCACACACTCAACCATTATCATTGTCTGCCTTCTCCATTATTGATGAAGCTTAAAACACAAAACGTCATCTCTGAATGTGCTGCTTGCCTGCAGCCTGGAGAAATGACGTAGTAAATGTGTTCATGTGCATTCATGTATGGCGTGGATCAATATGTGGACAGTGGTGTCACACAAAATGGAGAATGAGTGTGGCCCATTAATGGCCCATGATTGAGTCCATTAGAGTTGGAGAGTAATAATGGGACATGGTTCCTGCACACACAGTGGTGCATATGGTTTCATGGTAAAAAACAAACAAACAAAAAAACTGTAATGTTTCTCCTGCGGAAATTAACCTTGTGACTCCAGTTGATCTAGCCCATGGGACCTACAGTAGTATAAGGGTGGCAATGTTTGTCAGGGCTGTCAATCTGTCCTGCTAACTGACCAGATATAATTAGTGTAAATTACAGCAAACATTGCAAACCCCAGCAGGCCAATATTTTCACATTATTGTACCCAAAGAAATTTAAATGAGGGATTCCCAGAAAATGAATCAAATAGGCTACATTCATACTCAGATGAAATAAACTGCAACTGAATCAGCTTCTGACTGCTGATTTCAGCTCAGGTAGGAGGCAGGCTAACACTACCTATACACTTCCAGTGTTTGAGCTAAGCTAATTACAGGCGATACAGCTCTATCTCCCTTGTTACTGCACACACAGTCGAAATGATGGTGTCTATCTGCTGGTCATGGACTCAGGAGTGCGGCAAGACACAAAAAAAATGTTGGCGTATCCCTTTAAGTTTACCTTACTGCAGCAGTTGAGATATCTCAACTCTATTGTCTATCTGTATTGTCTATCTCAACTGCTGCAGTAATGTAAACTTATGAATGAGACATCACTTGTATGGTTATTTCTATTGCCCCCTCTGCTTCAATTTTATGGAAAAAACAGCATTATTTTTTCAATAGCTTCCAGGTCACGTGACCTCAAATTCAGCTCAAATCGTCTCAAAATCAGTTAAGGACAAAGCCACACTATGAGACACACCTCTTTCTATTGCATTTTTTGATTAATTTTTTAATACATACAGAAGAAGAGACATACATACAGAAGAAAAGACCATGGCGAGTAGCAGTAAGAAGAGGAAATGTGCTTGCAAATTCCAAAACGATTGGAAAAAATAATTAGTTCAAAACAAACTAAACAGAATGCCCTCCCCTGGCTTAATGAGTACACTAGGAGTATAAAGAGGCAACGCAGGAAAGAAAATGGAAGAAAGACAAGCTGAAGGATTCGTTTGATAAACTCAAAAATCTCATGTGTGCCTATCAAAAGATAAAGATAAATAAAGACATTCTTCACAGCCTTTATTCTTTCAGTCTGGTATCCTTAGTGTTTATCAAGTGAATCATCTTCAGATTGGTTTATTTGTTCCCATCCCATCATTTTTTCATTATATGTTTGCATACAACTATCAATTTCACACCTATTCCACACGTAACTCTTGCCACCTTAGAACCCAATATTGTTGTACCTCCCAATCACAGTTCTGTATACTTTATCGTGGGCCTAGAAAATAGAATTTATTACCTGTAAATTCTTTAAAGTATATATATTTTTTTGTGGCTTTTTTGCCTTTATTTGATAGCATATAGTGAGATAGACAGACAGGAAAGGGGGAGGCAGAGAGAGGGGGAATGACATGCAGGAAAGGTCCGCCCGACGCGGGATTCAAACCGGGGACGCCTGCATTGAGGACTGTAGCCTCTATATGGGGCAGCCGCCTTAACCACTGCGCCCAGACCCCCCTGCAAATTTTTTTTTACTTATCTTTACAACAATTTAGGAGAGCACTAAAGTCACTCCTGCTAACCAATCAATACTTTCCATATGGCCTGCCTATATAAACTGGGATTACTTTATATTTTTTATCATATGTTTATCAAGCTTTTGTATTGCATTGTACAATGTTAAATCATGTTAAACCATGTTTGTATTTATTATGTATGAACGGTTTTTGTACCTCACAAATGTATGCTCATTAGCTTAGAACTGTAGTCGGAGAATGCCACCCTACAAGCCCATGGAGGGTTTTAATGGCATTTCCCCTTCACATTGTCTTGGATTTTATATGTTATCTATCTTAACTTTTGATATGCGAAATAAACAAATAAACAAACAAGCCATCAAGCAAGCAAGCAAGGTACTCATACTTCTCTGATCTTGTAGCAAGTAGCTACCACAACCCCAGGTTCTTATTTCAGACAGTAAATTCTGTGGTTAGCCCTCCACCTAACCAGCCGATTGAAGCCTCCACTGAAAAATGTGAGCAGTTTCTCTATCACTTCAATCAATAAAATAGAAGACAAATCCTTCCTTTGTCAAAAAATATGGCCTCGGTGCATGATGAAGAAGCAACAAGATGCCTGTGGTTATACAGTGAGGGAGGAGTTTTGTCCATAAATCAAGCATCACAGTCAAGAAGGCAGCTTCCGTAAAGGGGGCCCTGTGTCACTCCCATGAGCCCATCTAACATTAGGCAATTATTTACATTTATTTATATAGCGCATTTCATACCAAGGCAACTCAATGTGCTTTACATAAAGACAAAACATTTAAAAAGAACAGCATAAAAACAAAAACATTTTTTAAAATGAAGAGAAATTGTAAACATTAAACAGAGTCAAAACCAAGAGCAAAGAAAAATAAAAGTAGAGAGAAAATTAACCTTTATGATGCACCTGAGTTATCATCCTGGGAGTTTCAAATGAAGCCAAAGGAAAAAGAAGAGGAGCTATCCATCTGGGAGCGAGAAAAGAAGAAAAAAAGAGGCTGAAGGAAAAAGAAAGCAAGACAGTGGTAAGTGGAGTGTTATAAGTATAATGAGAATAGTAAATAACTGCTGTTATTGAACAAATGTTGTTAGTATTACAAACGGGGAAACACTTGAATGGCAGCTAATGTTAGAATCAGAGCAGTAGTGACCACTGCGTTAGACTAACAAACGTGAATGTTGTTAAGTTTATTACTTAAGGTTTTTGCTTGGTTAGCTAGCGAGTCGGACTGCACTCGAGTCGGTCTGACTGAGAGACTCGGTGCGTGCTGCTCTGGCACTCATGGTTGTGAAGTTACAAAAGAAAATGCAAGGTTAACTTAATGTTAAAGCAGAAGTAAGTGATCCGGTGGTTTTGGCTAACTTTTTGTCAGCCGATGGAGTTAGCAGTCCCCGCCCTCGTCCCTACGTCATCACATTCACGCGCATCCCTTGGCTGCACACACAGAGAGGACCGCCCCTTTATGCCGTTCTCTCTCCTCATTGGATAAAGGTTGTAGGATACAAGGAAAGTTTTCTCCTCGGCTTACAGCAGAGCAGAGTGACTGACAGACCCGTGTTTCAGACCAAACACTCTATAGAAGTGATTGCTGTCGGAAGATACAACTATTTAAGACTTATATTAACACAAACATTCACCTTACTTCTGACTGTCCACGTAGTCTGATGACACAACATTATATGCATATTATATTCACTTTAATTGATTGACTCTCGCAGCTGCAGGGTCATGCCAGGGCACATCTATGTGACTGAAGGTAGCCACATTTCATTTAAAGGGTTAGTTCGGGTCTTTTGATATGAATCTATATAGCATCCCCATCACCAGTTAGGTGCTGTGACACTGGCTTTCCCCGGACTGTGTCCCGTGAGCGGAGTTCCGGTCTGGTTTCGGTGCTGACGAATGTAGTCCGGCTAGTTGGCTGGGGTCACGAAAATAAAGCGTTTTTCTTCTCAAAACAATATGCGTTCAAAAGAGTGATACATTTGCATCACACAACCGTTGTCCACGAAAAAGTCTGACCTCGCAATCGCTTGGCGCTATTTTCTCTCCCTCCGTATCACTGCGCGCTGCCGCCTGTAGACGGCTGTGCGCGTTTCCATCAGCTGTTTCACTGAGTTTACTGCTCGGATAGTTCACATAAACATATCTGATTATGACACAAGTGATGAAGCCATCCCTTGTTTTAGCACAGAGCCAAAGGGAGAGCTTTATGAACCTGATGTGATGCTGAACTTCGTCAGATGGAGTTAAAACGAGCAGACAGAGAGAGGAGGGACAGGGAAGTGACAAGCTGAAGTTAGACCACAGAGTGACAGACAGGGTGACCGGGTGATGATCAGTAATGCAGCGCAGTCCGTGATGGAAGATCAGCCCGACAAATGTACACACACTAGGTTATCAGACAATCAGGACGATTATTTTTTTCTTGCCGTTATAAAATAGCGAGCCTCCACAGCAGCCACGTCCACTGTGCTCTGGCTCAGCTGACCGGTGGTCAGATAGCTACTGTAGTAGTTAGATCTTCACATGTTGAACTCTTTTAAACAAAGTGCAGCCAAACACCAGGCTAAAGAGAGAGAACTGATCTCCTCTGACCGCTGCAGGTGAGCCGCAGGTGAGCTGCACGTCAGCTGGCTGGAGCGCCGTTCTTTTTCTTTTTCTTTTTTTGTTCAGCAGCACCGTCCGGTGCAGGTGATGCACGCAGCACGCTGTCTGTCTGTGTATGTTTGTCGGGCTGATCTTCCACCATGAACTGCGCTGCAACGATCACCCACCTCTTTTATATAGGCCTACCTAACAGTCTATGGCTCTAACTCCATCTGACGAGGTTCAGCATCACATCAGGTTCATAAAGCTCTCCCTTTGGCTCTGTGCTAAAACAAGGGATGGCTTCATCACTTGTGTCATAATCAGATATGTTTATGTGAACTATCCGAGCAGTAAACTCAGTGAAACAGCTGATGGAAACGCGCACAGCCGTCTACAGGCGGCAGCGCGCAGTGATACGGAGGGAGAGAAAATAGCGCCAAGCGATTGCGAGGTCAGACTTTTTCGTGGACAACGGTTTTGTGATGCAAATGTATCACTCTTTTGAACGCATATTGTTTTGAGAAGAAAAACGCTTTATTTTCGTGACCCCAGCCAACTAGCCGGACTACATTCGTCAGCACCGAAACCAGACCGGAACTCCGCTCACGGGACGCAGTCCGGGGAAAGTCACTGTCACAGCACGTAACTGGTGATGGGGATGCTATATAGATTCATATCAAAAGACCCGAACTAACCCTTTAACAAAATGATGTTACGTTGTTATGTTAGGCAGGCTTACACACACACACACACACACACACAGAAAAAAAGGCACTGACTAAAGGGCTCTTTGGACATCAAGGGGCAATGGGGCAGGTGCTCCAGCACCCATCGTCCTCCACTCTGCATGTGCCTGATACCCTTATAATTTTAATATTTTCTATTATTCCTTTTCTTAAACACTAAAATACATTTAGTTTATTCTGGTATCAGAAACAAACAACTGATGGACTGTTTCTACTTCAGCTTCAGCTGTGTTGACAGGCAGGGATCCACCTCACACAGAACTCTGATCAGAGCTGAACAAGCTGCTTCTCCTTTTTTTTGTACGGTGTTGATCACCTCTCGAGCTTTGTCTGCCCTGTTTGCTATCACAGCAACAGACTCCCTTTCACCGTCAGTTATCACCTCACAGTCCAGGAGTTTATCCAGCAGCTCATGGAGAACTGGTTCAGTCACTCTCTTGATGAACTCAGTCCGAGTAGACCTCAGCCTCTCTACTGCTGAGACACTTGGAGTTGGTTCTGCATGAGGAGCTGGAAGGTGAACAAGAAAGATACTTGTGTTCAAAAAACACATATGTGCTGTAGAAGCAAATTCAATAACAAATGTAGGGGTGGAACCACTCATGAAAAACAATCTGTCTCATCCAGTTTGCTTGTCTCAGTTCAGGGCTCTGTAGAATGTCCAAGCAGTAAGCAGGTGCCCTGTAGGCAGAGGCTTCAGTCCTCACTGCAGTGTCTGGGTTTGACTCCCACAAGTTTGACTCTCACTTGTCAACAATAATGGATCACGGAATAAAAGCAGACAGAAGATGATCTGATAACCCTAACCCAATAAGAACAGAGACACCACTCATCAGTCTGATCTACATCAGGCGGATGAAGACTTTACCTGACAGAGGAATCTGACACTCCCACACAGCTGTCTCTGTTTCATCTCGGACCTCTACATCGGCTTCCTCTGCGCTTGAAGGCAGGATGATCTGAAACGTCGGGTGGTAATTTGGTCCATAGTCCAGGTCAAAGTCCTTTTTCTAAAAAAAGCAGCAGCACATGTGTCAGTGTTTCCAGGTGAGTGACAGCAGTTTGAGGAAACACATCAGCTTTAGTCTGAAGCACTCACCTTAGGCTGGACTCTATTGGCGTGCGGACAGTGAACTGTGTAAGTTTTATTTTTGATGAGTGTGCTTTCAGAAGGCGTCATGATGAACACACAGTTATTGTGCTTCGCCTTCACCTGGAGAACAATCAGATCATTTTAATTAGAGTCGGGCCCGAGCCTGAACTACTGGGCTGGACCTACAGGACAGAGAGAGTCCTCTGAGGTCACACTGATCTTTGACCTTGAGTTCATGTGAATGTTTGTGTAAGACTTGCTTAAGTGGTGGCAAAGCGACATCCAGACATGGACATCAGGTCTGTTAGTGAAGAGTTTGGACAGTGAAGCAAAGTGAAGGTCTAACACTTTGGTCAGTAGCCTTACCTCATCCACAGGGACGTTATGAGGCAGCAGAAGCACATTGAGGTATTGCCCCCGTGACGTGAGGTTTGGTTGGTGGAACAGCAGAATTTGACTGCGAACTGATTTCATGATGTTCCACACCCTCCATATAAGATCCTGAACCCAGACCAGGCCAAAGGCAGAAAGATGAGGGACAGAGATGATCACATGAGTGTCTGTGATCTCCAGTGGCTCGATGAAGCTCATTCCATCATCAGTGATGTGGGCGACAGATAGCAGAACTCCTTTTTCAAGAGCTGTGGAAACACAGAGACAACAACCTTGTTACAACAGCAGTGATCATTTCAGTCACTGTCAACATCAGGGAATTAATCAGGAGGCTGGTGATGGATAGTGCCCTGATTTTCCATTATATTCATGTAATGTACATGTCAATTACATGGTCACACAACAGTTTTTTTTACACTTTCGGTGCAACTTAGACACATCATCACTGATGTGACCTGGGTTCACTGGGTGTTTCGGGTCTCGCAACATCATACACCCTCGCCCAGGCAAGCCAGTCGGGGTTGATCAGGCCCCGGCTTGTGTCTAAGTGGCATGTGTACCCCCACGGACCTCCCCGCTTGATCCACAGCCATCTCCACGCCTTTTCTGCCGCGTCAGTGATGGTCTTGATGGTTTTTCGTATGTGCAGTCCCTTCACTCCCAACAACATAAGTTATATCATTAGTTCTCCACCTTTGCTCTAACAAACAAACACAATCACTTCATCACAGCTCACCTTCCTTTGTTTCACAATGTGGGAGGTGGAGCTGGCGGACAGCATCCTCAGGACACTGGATATTGAACAGCGGTCCTGCAGCCATCCTGCCAACTGAGTGGAGGAGGCTCTCATCCCATTGGACAGTCCTGTAGAGCATCTCCGCCTCCTGAGCCACAACAAACACCAGTCCAGTTGAAGAACACTGGAACTGGCCTGGACCAGGACACCTGAACCTGTAGGACACAGAAGGCTGAGTGACCACCTCAGACCCTGAGATGAAAAAGGTTCAATATTGACTAAAACATTGTGTTCCTCCTGAGTCTGATGTTCCCTCAGACAGTCGACCATGAGACCAACGCTGCATTGACTGTGGCTCAGGAGACACTGTGAAGGAAGAGGAAGGTCCTTTGGTGAGAATATTGCATGTTTACCTGTATGAGAAATGTGTAGATTCAGTTTCCAGTTCAGGTGTGAAGCTCGACTGCTGTAATTCAGAGAAACAACATGAGCTGGTTTACTACAATTGAAAATATATTGTGTTGAGTGAAGCCAACAGATTGGTTCCACGGTCCTGAGAGAGAAATAAGACACAGACAAGTGCAATTAAAATGTGATATTACTCAGAATTTATTTACAGATTTTGATTAACAGAAGAGGTCCCGCACCCACGCGGGTTAAAGCAGAAGTAAGCGATCCAGTGGTTTCTTGTTCTTCTCTAACTTCTTGTCAGCCGATGGAGTTAGCAGCCCCTGCCCTCGTCATGGATCTATTGGTCCTCATCCCTACGTCACCACATTCACGTGCATCCCTTGACTGCACACACAGCCCTTTATGCCGTTCTCTCTCCTCATTGGATAAAGGTTGTAGGATACAAGGAAGTATACAAGAAGTGTTCTCCTCAGCTTACAGCAGAGCAGAGTGACTGACAGACCCGTGTTTCAGACCAAACACTCTATAGAAGTGATTGCTGTCGGAAGATAGAACTATTTAAGACTTATATTAACACAAACATTCCGCTTACTTCTGCTTTAAAGGCCCCATGCTGTGCACTTTTCTCTGGGTTTATTTACCTGCTGATATCCCTAACAAAATGTATCATTGGTTTTGAGTACCTGTGATCTGCTTAATATCGTTTATATTGCCCCTTTCTGTTGCCTCTTTCTGGAGTTCTAACAGGCACAGGTCATTTGGCCAATCAGAAGAGAGAATGAGAACCTCTCATCTGATTGGCTGACTGTTTTAGAGTGGCATGTGGTCGGGCCAATCACAGGCAAGTAACTGAAACCTAAGCTGCATTCATACAAATTGAAAAAAAACAACTGGTCACGGTGGGCGGAGTTACCTTGTGTGTGACATCACAGAAAGGAGGAAGTGCTATCTGCTCGTCTCAAATAGAATGTTCCTACAAATGGGCGGTGTGTGTCTCTCCGTTTATGACCAATTTGATGCATGGGGCAGTATATACGTGGCCCAGAGACCTCCCCAAGCACGAAAAAATAACCAAAATCACATTTTTCATGCCATGGGGCCTTTAAATTAAGCCCTGCCTCCAATTGATAGCTTTCACTGACGTCACGTCCCAGGGACCTGGCGGTCAAAAAGCAACATTCCAAAGTGGCCCCGCAATGGACTTTCTATGGACAAACAACCGAGTAATGACTTAAATCATCTGTCAGCGGCCGAGAAAGAAAGATATAAAAACAACTTTGAAGTTTTGGGCACTTGTGACCCATATTCAACACCAGCTGCTGTATACGAGCTGTTTAAAATGACCAGTTCCCTGCCGAAGCTCCAGTTGGGCGATGTATTACCTGGTGGAGAGTCATCATCCTCCACCGCTTGCAACCAATACCTCCGGTGTTATGGCTCAACTGGTTTCTGATTAAAAGCCCCATTTTGTAGTTTTTTTTTATCTTAAAATAATGTTTCTGAACTCATTGAAGTGGTAGAAATGTACCTGTAACTTTCCTGTACGGGAACACCGTCCTGGTACCGCAGCTCCGCTGAGCTCCACAGCTGAGCTCCAGCCCACTGAGCCCAGGCTCCCTGCTCCTCTCACCCACAAACCAGAGCCCTTAGCTGGGCTGCACGGTGACCAGCTGCCCCCCTCCTTCCCCCCGGAGCTTTGCTACGCACCGCTACCGACGGCAACGATGACGGCGGTCCGATAGCAGCAGGACCGGCGGCGGCGATGGTAACCCGGCGGGACCGCCGCCACCGGACACGGCAACAGCACCGCCCGCGGCGGCAGCGACACGGTAACGGGGGTCGGGACCGACCGCGGCGCGGCGAGGACGATGACCGGTGTTGTTTAGCGTATTTTCAGAGTGTTTTCCATTAGTTCGTAACTTTAACATGACAGGCTTTGTCATAGTGTGCAGTATTGTGCAGACTAGTGAGAGTAGTGTGGCGCTGATGTCTGTAGGTTGGCGGAACAGGTTCACTCACAGACGCATATTGGCTGCAGTAACATGTGAACTGCGGCTTTATTTGTGAATTTGTGACAAATCTGCGGACGGAAGTGCAGCACAGCTGTTGTTCGGTACGGTAACCAGTTAAATCAGACACCAGTTGGGCCATAACACCGGTATTTTTGAAGCAGCAGGGAGCAGTGTGTGTTTTTCTGCCTTGTCCTAATCCGCGGACAGCGGGGAAGTGGATTGTTTTGACCGCCAGGGGGGCGTTCCATACGGGCCGTGACGTCACATGAAAGCTATCAATAGGTGCTCGAGCACCAGGGCAATGACCGGATCAGGAATCTAAATCTGTCTGTCCGTGTGTGGACCCCTTTACGTTTATTACTTTTGTTGCCAATCATTGTTAAAGTACTGTTAAAGTCTGTAGTTTTTCATTGTGGAAAATGCACGTAATGATTTTACTTTTTGTTGGAACCATCTTCATCCTCGTTTTTTCTGCTAAGTCCTGGTTTCTTGCCCTGATAGTGATTTTAACACTTAATCACAATGTATTGTTTTACACGGGTATGTGGGTACAACACCTCTAAAGTGGCAAACCAGGGTTTTGTGCTCTAACTATTACATATTGCTCTGCCTCCCTGGAAAATATCATGCCAGTGGGCTGGAAGAGAGGCTCGGACTGATTGTCAAACCAGAGGGAGCAATATGGATTCTGTCCTGATGTAGATCATTGGCATTTGTTGGAGTTTGACCAGCCAGTCTACAAATGTGTAGAGGACTTGGAGAAGGCTTACAACCATGTTCCCCTGGACACTCTGTGGAAGGTCCTCCAGGACTACGAGGTAACATGCGCGTTGCTACAAGCCATTCGGTCCATATACAACCAAAGAGTGACATGTGTCTGGATTCTCAGAACAAGGCCAAATGTATTTGCGGTGTAAGGTTGACTTCACCAAAGCTGTCCCTTGTCTCTGATCCTGGTCATGATATTCATGGGAAGGATCTCAAGGCTTAGCTGAGAAGAGGAAAACAGGGATGAGTATCAGGACCTCCAAATCTGAGGCTTTGGTTTTCAGCCAGAAAACACTGCTTCTCTCTCTGGTTTGGAGGTGAGTTGCTGCCCCAAGTGAAGGAGTTGAGGAATCTTTGGGTCTTGTGCATGAGTGAAGGTAGGATGTAGTGGGAGATCAACAGACAGATCGTTATATCTGGAACCCTCGACTTAACCTCCATGCCACTGAGACAAGGGCCCGGAAAAGTGGAATAACGTGGTTAAAATAGATCAATATGATCATAATGATCCATCTGGTGCTGACTGAAACCACAATCTTAACTATGAGTTTGTTTCTACACTGAAGTTCCCAGCACAGGAGATATATGTTGAGCATGAAATATTAATTTAACCTCTGTTGAGCCCCTAAATCTGTCTTGAAAATCAGGATACAAAGTTTTTCTCTCACCTTCAGCTTTGAGCTGTCCTCAAGATTCAAGCTGTCTTCATCAAACCTCTTTAGCTTTGTGTAATCTTCAGAGACCTTCAGCTTTGCATCGTCCTCAGAAGCTTTAAGCATTGAATTGTCCTCAGAGACTTTCAGCTTTGAGTCATTCCCAGGAAACTTCAGCTTTGAGTCGTCCTCAGAGGCCTTTGGCTTTGTGTCATCCTCAGAAACCTTCAACTTTGAATCACCTGTTGAAAGAGAAGAAACAAGGAACATCTCAGAAATCAGTGTTTGCTATTACTCTCTTTATCATATCATAACCCCAGGAGATAGTCAATGAAAATAAAGACAATTAATGATTTCAGAGGACAGTTTCTGATATGAAAGACTCATAGACATAGAAATTGAAATATCACTTTATGTTTCTCATGATGACCCTATCTATTGTCCTTTGTTTAATTTGTTGTATTCAAGCCAAAAAAGAAAGTATAAAAAAACAATATTATGCCATTCACAAAACTATTGGTGAAATGAGCATAGACTCAGAGGTTCAGTACTCACAGGTTTTGTCTTTAGAAGATTTAATCATCTCGCCCCGGCCGATCCTGTAGGAACAAACACAACGGACAGAGTCAGAGGGAGTTTGAATTTGTTTTATTAAACCAAACTGTAATGATCCCAGATCAGACTCACCCAGCTGAGTTTTTACTGATCCTGATCAGTGTGTTAGTCAGTGACTTTTGGGATTGTCGTGGAAATTTATAGCTGTTGGTGAATAATGAAATAGAGACTTCTGCCGGCTGAAAAGCTTTTATTTCCTTGCAAGGAAAGTGCAAGGAAAAAACCAAGAGAATGGGGAGACCTAAACATTTATACCTGAGGAACGCCCCCTAAAGTGTGTTCCACACCCCTTTGTCTGCTGCAGGGGTCGACCCTATACCCAGACAGTGTTTTCACACCCTTTTGTCTGTTGCAGGTATTGGCACCGACCGCCGAGGGTGTGTTTCACACCTGGGGCATCCTGCAGGGTGAAGAGGCCTCCACATTAAAATACACAAATGGGTAACAAACAAAAGGAGATCTGATATCTTGGGGGGGAAGCACGGTGTGGGGACATCTCAAGTGATTAAAACAATAGAAGGTTCAAATTTACCATTACAGGATCAACCAGAGCTTTAAGTCTCATGTTCAACCAGGTTACCACGTGTCACCATGTTTACTATGGTCTAAACTGGAACAGGTGATGTTTAAAGGATCAGATCAAAGAAAATAGAAAAGATGGCTCAATCAGGTCTAGAAAAGCAAAGCAACCGCTTCTAGAGGAAGTTCAGCATCTGGTCAGTGCTGTCCTGATATTCCAGCTGTTGCACATTATTCTGTATTTGACTCTTACAATTACTGTGAACTTGAATGTCAACAAAAAACATACACTGACCCCCCCCCCGCATCACTGTGTGGTTTAGAAACTGGACCACCTCCAACTGAAAAAAACCTTGCAGCACAGGGAGAAAGGTCATTGGTGCCTCACTCCTGGACATCTACAAGACCTGCCAAATATAATCCATACTGAGAATGACAACAGGGAAGAGAGCAGCATAGAATGATCCATCCCTCTACTGACCCCAGAAGGTCCAGTCTATAGTCTGGACTCTCCACAAGAGCACGAAGATCCTTCAGGTCTGAATCCGGCAGGTTGTACACCAGGTTCAGTTCTCTCAGGTGGGAGGGGTTGGACTTCAGAGCTGAGACCAGAGAAGAAGAGCTGATCTTTGACAACCTGCAGTTCACCATTCTGAATAAAGAATAAAAGAAGAAGATAGTTTAGTTGATGAGGACTGGGTGAAACGAGTGGAAAGTGAAGAGTCATTGTCAGTGTGTGAGAAGAACAACACCTTGTTGTAAAAGAGCTGGTACATGTAAAGTGCTTCAGTTTGTGTAACTCCATCAGCTGTCAGTGTTTTTGTGATTAAATGTTTCTGTTGAAGACGATGTGTCAGTGTTGTAGTGATTTGATGAATTGTGTTAGTGTGTTCTTGTGTTATATTAGTTTGTGTTCATGTGTAGTTTACAGTGTGTGAGTTAGAACATTAACAGCATCCTCTATGGTTCACCATCCAACTCCTCAATAAACTTCAATACATCCAGAACACTACTGCCTGCTCACCAACACCCGCCCCTGAGACCACATCACCCCCGTCCTCCAAAACCTGCACTGGCCCCTCATCACACATTGCATACAGTTCAAAGTCCTTGTCCTCATACACAAAGCACTCAACAACCTGGTCCCCTCCTACCTCACAGACCTGCTCAACCACGACACCCCCTCCCGCTCAAGGAAACATCCTCTCACTACATGCACCGACCAAGCAACGAAATGGGGAGACAGAGCCTTCTCCGTTGCTGCCCCCTCCCCCTGGGACTCACTCCCAAACCTGTATCTGCACACACCTCCCAACAATGTTTTATTGCTGTTTTTGAATTGTATTTTGTTCTGATTTTTCTCTATTTTATGATTTTGTAGAGACACTACAGGTGAATAGGGTAAAAAAATAATAAACAGCTATTGCCATGAAACTTTCTATGTTTATTACATTACATTACATTGTGACAATTATTTTTTGTATTACATGTTTTCTTAAATATTATGCTTGAATATGGAAATGAGACATTATCTAATTAAATATGCGTGCATTTGTGTACATTTCCAGACCCGAAATCTGAAGATTGGATAAAGCCACTTTCAAAATTCTTGTTTTATTTTGTTGACATATTAGAGTCAAAAGTTTTTACAGAGGGGATTTTGGATATCTCTTTTTATCACTCTGTAAATGAGAAAATACTGTCACCAGCCCTAAAAAAATCAAATTTCGCCCTGTTTTTAGGTATAAATTGTTGTATAAATCAGGTTGTGAATGATATATCAACAAACCCCTCTGTAAAAACCTTCAGAATATAGGCAGGAATACAACTGGAAGGTTTGGTGTCTGTAAGTGCTGCTGAACTGGAGATTTCAGGTCCAGAGTATAAGAAAAAGCTAATTTTGAGAAAACGGCCTTCAAAGATTCTATTGTAAAAAATCCACAAATTGGCTCTATGCACAGCTCTACTTCCTGACTTTCCTGTCTTACATTATTGGATAAACTGATTAATCCAGGTGTGTCTGACCATTGTGACTACTCAGACACACCTGGATTAATCAGTTTGTCCAGCCCCGGCTGCAGAACCAAATCAAAGGGGGGGCATTACATCTTTTTAGGGGGGCGCACTTTTAAAAAATATTTATTTACTATGTAATAAAGTGTCGTTCCCCCCCCTCTTCACAAGCACACACATACACACGCACCACTTGCAATAGGGGGGTTTGGGGGCAGTCCCCCAGAAAAAAAAAAAAATGAACACATAAATGAGGCATTCTGGTGCACTCTGAGGAGAAATAGGGGGAAAGACAACATTGCTTCAGATAAAAAAAACAAAAAACAGATTCAATAGCCTACTGACTGGGGTTCCTATCATTGTAATGGCAAGAATGGCTAGAGTGTATTAATCTGGTCTGGGGAGCTGTGGCTGGAGAGCAAAAACAAAACTCAGTTTTTAAATCTGTCGCCCTGGACCAGCCTTCAAGGGCCTGATTCCTCTGCTTCACCATGGAGCTCACTGTCTCCTTCCACACTTCTGCCCTATTTTCATCTTTATGTTGATAGCTGTAGCTACTGTCAGATATTAATATAAGACCCACACATGCTTTAGCTTTATACTGCTGAATTATTGGAGCAGACATGTCCTGAGATTTTCAGCCTTCTATGATTCATGTACACACGCAGCTCGAGCACACACACACACACGCGAGCACACACACACACACACACACGCGAGCACACACACACACACACACGCAAGCACACACACACACACACACACACACACACACACACACACACA
The DNA here is from genome assembly GCF_905171665.1 of Trachurus trachurus. Taxonomy (NCBI): domain Eukaryota; kingdom Metazoa; phylum Chordata; class Actinopteri; order Carangiformes; family Carangidae; genus Trachurus; species Trachurus trachurus. The sequence continues at coordinate 24,781,863 of NC_139912.1, read as the reverse complement.
CACACACACCTGTTATGGTTCTCCTGCTCAGCTGTCGCTCGTGCCTCAGGTTGCTGCTCTGTCCTACCAGAGGCAGTTTTAGTTTGTGGCGGTGGTCGGAAAAGAATTTCCTAATATCCATTGATATCAGTTTTTAATTAGCCTACACGTTTCCTCTCGCTCCGAGACGGCAGTGTGAATGTAAACAAACTTCCGCGCGTCACTTGCAGCAGCACGTACGCGTCACGTGACACAAGCCGAGACGTATCTGCCATAATGAATTAAATCATAATGAAATATCTTTTTGTATTTTAAATTTTACTGATTTCAGTTAACTGAATATGAATTAATACAACGTGACACACAAAACAAATTATGACTCCTTCCCAAACAAAATTCAGCAGGAAAAAAAACTCATTGCTCCTCTGACAGCCAATGGGGGGGCAAGGAGGCACGGCCCCCTAATTGACCCCCTGACGCCGGGGCTGAGTTTGTCAGTAAATAAAAGAGCTGCCTTTGGAGCTGTGCATAGAGCTCATTGTTACTGGAAAAAAGGGATCTTATCACTCGGTGAGTTTCTGTGCTGTGTCTTTTGTTGTCTAGCAAGTGAGAGTTGCTGTTTTATTTTATGTGAGGATTTAAATCGATTTCCTTTCCCCATTTTTAAAAGTCCCTCCGGGCTGTTCAGAGCGCGTCACGTGATGCTTCTAAACGAATCACACTGTCGGAAAACGACATTTTTGGAACCGACAAATTAGTGCAGAAGAGAGAGAGCTTCACAGCGATACCTGACATGACAGGAGTCTGAACAGACGCGGCTCAGTAGCCGCGATAGAACGCTCAGTTCTGGTGAATTTAGGAGAAATTTACAGGCGACACCAGTCAAAGTGAAGTAAAATAAACGCCCATAATGTGTATTTTAGACCATTTCTTTGTATTAGTCTGAAAGAAGACATGTTATGGAAGCAAAATAGCCCAAAATCTCAAAATTGATAAGTGCCTGAAAAAACGATGTTTTTGCCTGCCGTGTCTCGCCTTAAAGTGTAAACTGTCTTTCAGCATCTGTAAAAGTGCTTGCAAAAATGTTTTATCATTATTATTATTAAATGAAATGTTTCAGCACTTGTGTGTTAACAGTTTAGAAAAAGTGTTAAACCAGAAAGTTAATAGTGATGGTAAAAAGCTGGTCTTGTGGATCATCATCATGTGGCCTTCTACACATCATCAACATGATTGTCACAGACTCATCAGCTGCTGCTGACCATAGCTCAGTCTGTCAATATATAATCAATATCTGATCAATACCCCCCCCCCCCCCCCCACACACACACACACACACACAGAGATCAGTTGTGGGTCAAAGATCTAAGATCTACAACAGTAACAGTCAGTGAACTCACGTCAGAGTCTCCAGCCTACAGTCTGGACTCTCCAGAAAACCACTCAGATACTTCACTGCTGAGTCCTTCAGGTCGTTGTCACTCAGGTTCAGGTGTCTCAGGTGGGAGGGGTTGGACTTCAGAGCTGAGACCAGAGAAGAACAGCTGATCTCTGAAAACCCGCACATGACCAATCTGAATAAAGAATAAAAGAAGAAGATTTAGAGTTTTAGAGTTTATACATTTAAATTAAATAAAGAAAAGAAGCTGAAGTGAACAGCGGTTCAAACTGTGAAACACACTGATGGGTTGGACCAACTAATTAATCCAGGGCTGTGTTCGAAATCGCCCCCTATCACGGATGTAGTGCACTATATAGTGTGTTCGCCATTTTGTAGTGTTGTTCGAATTCTCCGCGATTAATTTCATCCACTATGTAGTGGACGACAAAACACCAACAATGCACCGCAAAATTGAGTGAACAAGCAATGTACACTACTTTCTACTCCCGTATCCCACAATGCAATGCGGCCGTGTTTTGCCAGAGAAGAAGAGCAAGCTAATTAGCATGTTAGCTACGATTTCTTTAGGTTATTTACCAATAAACTCCTCAGACGTATTTGCCTTCGCTCCGTTCGCCTCGCCCGAGGAGCAGGGGTTGGGCGAACAGCATCCGAAAAATAACAGGCAGCATTAAATCAATCTAATTAAGAATCTGTAGCAGAATGTGTAGTAAATACGAGCTAACGAGCTAAGCTAATAGCTACAGAGCCATTACGGCTCATGGTCGGGACACACAACAGTAGTTGAGCAAACCAAACTTTCGATATTTCAACAGTTTATTGTACGAGAAACACAACCACACAGAATCACATCCTCAAATGTTCCCGGTTTTCTTATTTTATTTTTATGTGTCCGGTTTGTTTCATACATCCATGGTTTGTTTACATGATTCTCCGTCTGTCTGCTTCCGTCACAGCAACACCTGGAGCATCTGCTGACGCAACCACGTTCAGAAAATTACCGTGTAGCGTCCAAATTCTCCTCCCGTCGTTCCCTACATCGTGTACATGATGTAGTGCACTATATCATATGCATGATGTAGTGGATAGGGAGTGAATGAGTGAATGAGTGAATGATTTAAAACACAGCTTTAGTCTCTGTATTTCACACAACTCAAAACTCGCCCGTCACAGGTGGCATAAACAAACAATACACACAAACCAACAGAACCCGAAAGCCCTCCCCCCTCCCGCTGTCCATTAAGTCCGAGTCCCAGCTGTGGGAATGAGTGTGTATGTGTGTGGGTGCGCGAGCGCACAGTCAATGTCCGTGCCGGCGTGTATGTGTGCGGGTGCAGGAGCGCAGGAGGTGTCCAAACGGGCCTTTATAATCCACAGGGTAATCCACCAGGAGAAATAATCCACTATGCCGCTTTGGAATTGCCGCCACGCCAGCCGTCCAAACGTTGACTGTGTCTCTCACTCTCCTCCCACCCCCACGTCACTTCCCCATTTAAACCCTCGGTCCCACATACGCAACTGTGCGCATTACGCACACACAATTACAGCAAAAAGGAACCATTAATTCATTACAGGTCCGCATGTCCCTGTGCGCAAACAAACAAGGATAATTGATAACTTCCCTGGCCTTATACACAATGAAAAAAACCTGGGGAGCAACACTGCAAATTAACTACCCCCAGCTCCAATAGCTCTATGGCCAGGCAAAACACAGTGGATTGGTGGAGTGAAGCACACAGCGCCTCGACTACTGCTGACTACACAGCAGCCTGTACGTTCTGCGCTTGCGCGAGATACAATAAGTCTCGTTAACAGCAGGTGACATTAGTCTTGTGCCAGTAATCTGAAACATGAAAACAGGAAATGATGTAATGGAGAAACCATAGAAGAAACCATTGAGATTAAAAACAAAGCGCAAACAACATTAGCTTGTTATTCGTTTTTAGAAGATGTTTTGTATGTTTTGGAAAACAAAGCTTGGCAGCAAAATGATCGCTGGCTGAGCTGATGGTCGCGTTGTCTGCTCTCGGGCTCGTTCTTTCCTGAAGACATCGCAGGAGGCAAAAAGTAAGGAGAGATTGCACCGTTTGTTTACTACTCACTTCTGCCCCTCCCCTTCCCAATCAGAATAGCCATAGCTAGCACACAGCCAATCAGAGTACCCGACGGGTCGAATTCTCTGACGGCCGATGCTCCCCAACTGTGCATGTCCACGCGTTCCCGACGGAGCTGAACACACCAAACAGATGCGTACCCGATGACGTCTGACTGTCTCCGACACCCAACGGTCGGGCCGGTGAGTTCCTGGCTTACAATCTACAACAGTAACAATCAGTGAACTGACCTCAGAGTCTCCAGTCTACAGTCTGGACTCTCCAGAAAACCACTCAGATACTTCACTCCTGAATCCTGCAGGTGGTTGCAGCTCAGGTCCAGGTGTCTCAGGTGGGAGGGGTTGGACTTCAGAGCTGAGACCAGAGAAGAACAGCTGATCTCTGACAAACCACAGCGCTCCAGTCTGAATAGAGAATAAAAGACAACATGTGTCAGTGTTGTAGTGATTTGATTAATTGTTAGTTAGTGTGTTCTTGTGTTTTATACATTTGTGTTAATGTGTAGTTTACAGTTTATACGTTTACATGACACTTGAAAAAAACAAATTCTTGCCTTAATCCGACTATAACTGGACAACTGAAATGCATATACCGTAATTTCCGGACTATAAGCCGCTACTTTTTTCTCACACTTTGAACCCTGCGGACTATACAACAATGCGGCTAATTTATAGATTTTTACTGGCTAACGGCCTCCGGGGGGCGCTCTAGCAGGAAGCGCAAGTGAGACAGACATGTGGGGAAAGATTATGCGCCGAAGAAGACACTAGTTTTGAGTTTTGGTGCAGTGTTTTATTTTCTAACCAAGCATGTTACTGTCTGTTGGTGCTGTGTTGATGCCGTGCTGGTGCCTTACTGCCAAATTTCAGGCACAGTTAGAAAAAAAAGCATAAGCAGGATTTCTCCCGTGGCTCTGCTACATAAAAAGCTCCGGAGTAATTGTGATGGTTAACTCGCTACATGACTTGTGACTTGTTACGAGTGAGAATGGGGGTGGGACTAGATAAGCTTTTGCTTCTCCCGCTTTCCCTTTCGGCCATGTGTTTGAACTAAGATGAAGTGTGATGATGATGATTTAAATTGACATGCCCGAAATAAACAAATTGATTGATTGATTGAGAACGGAGGATCTCTGCCTTCACCAGTCTCACAGCTGAAAACCAACCTTGCAACATCACTACAGTACCTGGCTGCTGCCCCGGTGTCCCAGCTCAAACGCGCTCCGTAATCTTTTGTTCATGACGGTTAAGACTACACAAACACACACCGTAACATCGTATATGTTATGTAACGTTATCCACCGCTCTATCTATTGATTTTTCCCCCGGCTTCGTTGTCAACAAATGCACATGGCTAGGAGTGTAACCAAAACAGCGGAAAAGCGAGCGGACTTGCAAAGTTCCACACATCTTCCGTCTTTCTGTGTAAATATCTCATGTTACAACATGAAAAACCTGCAGCTTATATTCAGGTGCGGCCTATATATGTACAAAATCTATTTTCTTTTAAAATTTAGCTGGTGCGGCTTATATTCAGGTGCGCTCTATAGTCCGGAATTTACGGTAAACGTGTTAGTCTGACAAATAGGTTATCAGAGTTTTCCTTATCCGACTAAAGCGCCCAGACAATGCGATTGAAAATCAATTTTCTTCTACGTGCAATACACCTGACTGAAACTGGACAATGCATGTGCGCATGCTCCACAACGGTGAAGACGGCATAAAATGTAGCACAGAATCCGGCCAGAAAATGGAAAAGAACATTTTAAAAAGGGGCGTCAGCACCGATGGAGTGCATTTCACACAGTGCAACCAGCGAGAAGATGTCTTCTATTTAAAAAAAAAAAGAAGCCCGTGGACCGACGCGCCCCGAGTCATTTATTTAGGCTACAGCCTATTTTCAGCCTAAAACCCGGAAAAGACTGGCGTGTTCGGCCAGGAACTGAAGTTGAAAACTCTTGGCTATTTATTTCCATTTACTCAGTGACAGAAAAGTCAGCTGGACAGGAGTCCGTATTAACCTGCTTCACCTCGTGTTGAGGAGGACACAATCAGTTATTTGATTTTCCCTGCTGCATGTAAACTGGGACAAGGACAGAAGTCTGATGAGACGCTCAAATCGAGCTATGAGCAGAGCTCGGTTTAACTGTGCATGTAAACGTACTGACTGTGTGAGTTAGAGCATTAAATGAACTGTTTTAGCAGTTGTGTGTTGTGTGTTAACAAAAAATGTTAAAAACAGTTTATAGTGATGGTAATAAGCTGTTCTTGTGGATCATCAACACACACACACACACACACTTGAACGGATCAGATTATTGATTATTGATGACTACGGAGTGAATGAAGAGTCACTGTCAGTGTGAGAGAAGAACAAGTGGAAACATGAGACAACAACTATTTCAAACGGCCTTCATTCATGACATCAAAGTCAATGATTCAAGTTCTGAGTGAAGATCAATCAGGTTCAGTTGTGGATCAAAGATCCAAGATCTTTGATCCACAACAGTAACAGTCAGTGAACTCACGTCAGAGTCTCCAGTCTACAGTCTGGACTCTCCAGAAAACCACTCAGATACTTCACTGCTGAATCCTGCAGGTTCTTGTTGTAATTCAGGTCCAGGTGTCTCAGGTGGGAGGGGTTGGACTTCAGAGCTGAGACCAGAGAAGAACAGCTGATCGCTGACAAACTGCAGCTCTTCAAACTGAATAAAGAGTAAAAGAAGAAGATTGAATTACTGATAATTGATGGTCAGTAGAGGGACTTTTACTTTGTGTTCTGGTGGATCATCATCATGTGGCCTTCTACACATCATCCACATGTCAGCACAGATTCATCAGCTGCTGCTGACCTCAGCTCAGTCTGTCAATATACAATCAATATCTGATCAATACGTGTTGGATTAAACATTGACTACAACTCTCTGATTCAGGACTGAACTTGATCAAAGGTTAAAGATCCAGTCCTGATCCAGGACTAACACACTCTTCCCGAGGCAGTCGACCTGGGACCAGCACAGATAAAGGAAAGAGAAAATCTGAATGGGACAAAAATACTGTCTGTCTATAGATGTTTCCATAGATGTTTCCAGACATGTCGCAGGAGTTGGACCAGAAGTGGAAAGTTTTCAGGCCAGTGAAACGTAAAGTACAAGAGCTCAACGTCAGGTTCACACTGGCCTTCCCTGTAACGCTGCACTTTAAATGTAGAGAGAGAAACAGAGAAGTTCATCGAGAGCAGGGACACAAGGAAACTGTGGCCTAGGTGAATGGAGTAAAGTGAGCTACTGATTTCACTCTGGGGCCATGTGCCTATTCAGCAGCTGTATGACGTCTGTGTGAGAGGGTTCTGTCCACGCACATCTGAACCATGGTTATCCGGTTTTATTTTGTTTTTTGTCGCTGTCAGCACTCAGACACTTGCTGTGTGAGGACGGCCTGACACTTTTTGTTACAGACATTACAGTTAAATGTACTCTGTTCTGTAATAAATGTTCAGTGTTTAAAAAATGTCCAAGAACAGAAAGGTACAGTGATCGTGATGATTTTACGGAAACTCAAAACATTTAAACACTTTTTACTAGTATATGATGCAGGCAAGCAATGATCTGGAACAACATATATCTTATTATATCTGTTTTATCTTTCTCTTTATGTTTTCTAGTTAAATAATGTGTGTCAGATGAGTTCAATTTATTTCATTAACGGGTGTAGTAGTTGCCTTCTTTCATCCTTCATTAATGACGTCAAAGTCAATGTTTCAAGCTCTGAGTGAAGATCAATCAGGTTCAGTTGTGGATCAAAGATCTAGATCTACAACAGTAAGGGCCAATTCCAATTCCTATCTTAACCCTCAAGCTCAACCCTCACTTTTAGTAGCCCTCAAAACCAAGTGTTAAGGGCTATTTTGTGACTTAGAAATGGGACACCCCTTAAATGCAGATACGTCAGGGCCTACGTTGTTTCTGTAGCCCCTGAAATTAAAAAAAATTTTATTTTTATATTTGCACTGTTAACCGGTCCACTTAAGGAGTAATGTAGGCTAATTTAAAACAGGATGGCGGAGCGAGCCGAGCCGACACTCTGTAGCCTGTGTGGGTGAGACTGGGCTGGAGCACCAGCCGCTCTGCTTCATCCCTGGGGTTTTTGCAGCTCGGAGCCGGATCACAGAATCACAGGACGGGTGGAGGACCGACAGACTAGCCCATTCTGCTTCGGTTTAATGTCTCCAGAAATACGGTGTCAAGCCACAGCCGCTACAATGTGGGGCGGAGGTCCAGACGCCGAGGCAGACTGGCACCTTGCTGCTCTCCATGGTCCTGATCCGGCACGGGTGAGACCGACATGCCCTGTCTGCGTCGGCCGACGGACCATCACTCCACCGTGGACGGCTGTGGCACGACACGGTGTTTCTCGAGACAGGACGGCCGACTGACCGACCGAGTGAACCCTTCCTGACTGGCTCCAAGCGGCAAAAACCTTGCAGGTGAAAGCGGATGTAATGTAGCAACATGGAAGTCCGCAACGGCCGGCTATCAAAAGATCATAAAATAAAAAAATAAATGTTATGGAACAATGACGTAAATAATCCATAAAATGGGCCTAAACTAAGATAATACAATGGTTTTCGTAATATTTATATCTCTATTAACAAAGAAAATACTTAAATTTATAGCTCGCTTTCTTTGCAGGTTTCGGTTTGATGAAAATACGCAATGCATTTTGGGTAGCCCTTGCTCCCAAGGGTGGTGTCGGAAAATCTCAATATTGAGGGCGATACAGCCCTTAAACTTGCCCGTCAACTTAATTTTTCTGAGAATTGGGACAGCACTTGCACTAGCGGGAGCACACATTTTTGAGATTGAGAGTTAAAATTGAGGGTTAAGCGAGGAATTGGAATTCAGTGAACTCACGTCAGAGTCTCCAGTCTACAGTCTGGACTCTCCAGAAAACCACTCAGAAGAACCTTCATGTCTGAATCCTGCAGGTTGTTGGAGCTCAGGTCCAGGTGTCTCAGGTGGGAGGGGTTGGACTTCAGAGCTGAGCCCAGAGAAGAACAGCTGATCTCTGACAAACTGCAGCTCTCCAATCTGAATAAAGAATAAAAGCAGTGAGTTGAGGACAAAGCTCCTTGTTGACAGCGTTCAGTGTCTCATCATCTGTTCAGAGCTGAAGAAGCTTCAGAAAGAACAAGTTTAGAAAATGAAAGTCCAACAGCTGAAGCAACAGGAAGCAGGTTAAACAGTCACATAGAGAGAAAACAGCTCATTAATATTCATGAGAAGCTGCTGCTGACTCCGCCTCTTCACCTGTCAGCTCCACCTGTGGCTCCATCCATACAAACTCATGTTGAGCAGCCACACTGATCAGAGGTTTTATGTCATTTGATTTTACCCCCTTTTTTAAATACCCCACACAATGTTCAAACAAGCACACTGAAAACACACAAAGACAATACACTTTCCTGTGTATCCCCTCTTATAATAACCAGAAAACCCAGATAACCCACACAATCAACAAAAGCACAAAAGCATTAGATTACATTAATCAAAGTTAATGTTCAAAAACAAAGTCCAACACAAGAAGTCATTTCACGACGAAAGAGAGAGAGAGAGAGAGAAAAAAAAAAACCTTTTCAGGAACAAAAAAACAACAATCTCAGGCCAAGAAGAACACCTGTCCAGGTGCAGCTGATCTCCACAGTGGAGGGTCAGCGAGGATCGGGCCGAACCAGCCGAACCATGTCATCAGTACTGACAGTTATAAAGTCACGTTCACGGCAGTTATTAGGCTCTGATTTCTCAAACACTTATGTTTAGTAAACTGAAATAGCATTTCATGGGTTTCCTAAAGTGATCGGTGATACATGCTGATAGCTTAGTGTCAACACAATTTTCACATCACATTCATCTGAACACAGAAATAAAACAGAGTCTGACCTCAGAGTCTCCAGTCTACAGTCTGGACTCTCCAGAAAACCACTCAGATCTTTCACTCCTAAATCCTGCAGGTTGTTGGAGCTCAGGTCCAGTTCTCTCAGGTGGGAGGGGTTGGACTTCAGAGCTGAGCCCAGAGAAGAACAGCTGATGTCTGACAAACTGCAGCCCCCCAATCTGAATAAAGAATAAAAGCAGTGAGTTGAGGACAAAGCTCCTTGTTGACAGCATTCAGTGTCTCATCATCTGTTCAGAGCTGAAGAACCTTCAGAAAGAACAAGTTTAGAAAATCAAAGCTCATTAATATATATGAGGAGCTGCTGCTGCTTCAACACAGATACAGTGACTCCGCCTCCTCACCTGTCAGCTCCACCTGTGGCTCCATCCATACAAACTCATGTTGAGCAGCCACACTGATCAGAGGTTTACTGACGACGCTCAAGTTTTCAAGACAACAAACATGAGATGCTGAACTCTGTTGTCATGGCAACACACATGTGAGGCTGAACTCTGTTGAGGCTGAAGCTCAGAGACAAAAACCTTCTGACTGACTTCACAGATTGAGCCTGCTCTAACTTCTTCACAGAGCTGAAACCACACACACACACCTGCACCTACAACTGAAAATAGTTCCCACGTCCCTGGCTCAGTGTCAGCACAACTTTCACATCACATTCATCTGAGCACAGAAGTAAAACAGAGTCTGACCTCAGAGTCTCCAGTCTACAGTCTGGACTCTCCAGAAAACCACTCAGATCCTTCAGGACTGAATCTTGCAGGTCGTTGTAGCTCAGGTCCAGGTGTCTCAGGTGGGAGGGGTTGGACTTCAGAGCTGAGACCAGAGAAGAACAGCTGATCTCTGACAAACTGCAGCTCCCCAATCTGAATAAAGATTAAAAGAAGATAGAATTTGTTTTGTATTTTGTGTCTCGGAACTGTCTCAGTTCTTTTATTTTAATTATGCACATTTAAACATACATTACAAGACAGTTACACAGACAGTTGGGTGTGAAGATCTTGAGTCGGGTTATGAAAGTTGTGGATATCGATAACTTTTTACGGTTTCTTTTAGTTGTAGATATTGGAATTGACAGTTTTGTGGAAGGTTTAAGGTCATGAGAGAGCCATCCCTGAAAAGGTCCCCAAGGCTGGTTATTCCTCTCTGTCTCCAGGATGCAAAGTTGATTGTTTTTTGATCAATTTTGAACATTGGGTTGTGCCGGATGGGGGTGGAGTTACACGGGGTAAGCTGAAGGTTCAGGATTTTGTTTGTTTTCCACCAGGCAGAGAGGGTAGTGTTTATTGTGTTATATTTGAAGCAGTCATGGGTTCTGATTGATTTATCTATGAAGATTATGTCTTGGGTGGTCAAGTCTTTGCAGATGGTTTGTTCGATGTCTAGCCAGGCAGAAGCTGTTGTTCCAATTATGAACATACTGCAATTGATGAGAGAGAGAGTAATGGTAGAAAATTGGGGCGGTCCTCCATACTGTTTCAGTTTTTGAAGGGTGGTTAGTATGATCCGGGTTTTTTTCCCTTTCCAATATAATGTGTTTACTGTTGAGTTCAGAGAGGAAAAAACCAGCCCACGTGTGTCATGGCCAATAGACTGGCCCTGCCGGGCTTGCAGACCTCTTCTGTGGACAGGAAGCCTTTGACCCTGAACCAAGCAAAGAGAGAAAACTTCTCCGTCCTCAGATCTACATCACATCTGCTCAGCTTCAGCTACAGTGGCTGATCCAACTGTTCTGTTAGGAGACTCATCTGAGATCCAGCTCATCATCGTCATCATCCTCCTCCTCCTCCTCCTAAGGTGGCCCAAGAAGGGCCACAACACTTGGAAACTCAGAAAACACTTTTGACGATTTCACAACACGTGCGCTGCAAATGCCAAAACACATGCATACTGAGAAAACACATACAAACTCTGTAATGACAACGGAAATGTCCTGGGGGGACCATAATCAGTGGCGGACCCACATCCTGTTTCTGGCCTCAATGTCCAAAATGATTCATGACACAGAGGGCCTGTCCCATTTCTCCACACTTGGCTCATTGTGCTTGGTTACGCACACACTTTGGTGACGTTTTGCCGGCGGAACGTGTATTGTATTGTAGTGTGCAAGCATGGATTAGTGGCCAAGCACGTGGGGGGATATTTAAAAGCAATCGGGACATACTTGACAAGTGCAGCCTGTGCCATTGTGCACACTAGCACAACTACGACACACACACAGCACAGCACAGCAACAGTTTTAATAAACAGTGCTGCTGGATCACAGTCTCATCTTCTCCAAAAGTGTCTCTATGCGCAAGATTCGAATCATGAATGTATAAACCCAACTCTGTAAGTAAATAAAACAAACAAGAAAAATAAAATAAAAACATGAACAGAGCATGATGAATATAAAATATGACATTAAAAAGTCATAATTGTAAGATAAAAGTTAATTACATTTTATTGAAATTAATTAAAGCAGAAGTAAGCGATCCGGTCGTTTTGGCTAACTTCTTGTCAGCCGATGGAGTTAGCAGCCCCCGCCCTCGTCATGGACTATCGGTCCTCGTCCCTACGTCACCACATTCACGCACATCCCTTGGCTGCACAGCCCTTCATGCCGTTCTCTCTCCTCATTGGATAAAGGTTGTAGGATACAAGGAAGTATACAAGAAGTTTTCTCCTCGGCTTACAGCAGAGCAGAGTGACTGACGATCCGTGTTTCAGACCAAACACTCTATGTAAGTGATTGCTGTCGGAAGATAGAACTATTTAAGACTTATATTAACACAAACATTCCGCTTACTTCTGCTTTAAATCGCATTTCCTAAACGTGGCTTGTGGCTCCTGGTGACGGACTTCACCATGGTGCATTGTGGGATTTATACTTGGCAAAATACCGCTCGGATTCGGTCTTACCTTAAGTGTGGGTAAAGTTCAAATCAAGCGCGCTGCACTTTCGGTCGTTGGAGAAATGAGACACACTTGCGCACTGACACTAAGCCCATGAACGCGCACGCCCAAGTGTGTAAGTGTGATCGAGTGTGCATATTGGGACAGGCCCAGTGTTGTTTCTGTCATATAAGGACTCTTATATGACAGTCGTAGTTTAGGACAGCCATTGTGAAGACTGCCGTATATCGGGACGTAAATTGTTCTGTTTATATCCCACTCCTGCTCAGTGTGTTGTCCTTCCGCCTTACCTGTCAGGTTGGCCTGAGTGTTCTGTGTGCTTGTGCTCATGTGTGACTGTTTTAGTTCAAAGAGTCAGCAGTAAAGTAAATTATTTCAATTTAAAGTATCATGTGGACATTCAACTACTTTACAGTTCCCAAATAGGTAAGTCTTCTTTTAAGACTTATCGTTGTCTGATACCACAGTGATATACTGTATTCTGCAGTGTGAACGACGTCCCACATTATACACACATTGTATACACATTGTATACAGTACATACTGAGGCAGTATGTAGTAGGCAGGTGTTTGCGGGTGTTGTGGCATTTGCATGTGTTGTGACCATTCTCAGCCACTGTATCCTCCTCATCCTCATCCTCATCCTCATCCTCATCATCATCACACTGAACTCTGACCCTTCACCTTCTACCAGCTGCAGTAACATGTAGTCACAATCAGTTGCTGCTTCAAACTGAACTTCACACATTTGAAATGAACAAAGACAAAAGTCCAACAGGTCAAGTCAGTGAACTCACCTCAGAGTCTCCAGCCTACATTTTGGACTCTCCAGTCCAGCACACAGAACCTTCACTGATGAATTATTTAGGTTGTTGTAGGCCAGGTCCAGTTCTGTCAGGTGGGAGGGGTTGGACTTCAGAGCTGAGGCCACAACTTCACAGTGAGTTTCTGACAATCGACAACCAACAACTCTGTGAAGAGATAAAATATCAAATGTGTCAGAATGAAATCAGATGAAAGCTGCAGTAGAAACAGGATGTGATGACAGAATGTGATGATATGATGAACACCAGAGCTTCAGCTCATCTTCTCTGACTGAGTTTGACAGGAAACTCTGAGACCTGCATTGGTTTAATCTGGGTCTGTGTTTTAGATGAAGATTCATCAGGTTTGAACAAAACCAAAAAGAGTGAAAATAAAAAACTAAATTAGTGTTTTTGTTGATTAAACAGCAACGACCACAACAAGCTGAAGATCCACGTGTTGGAGCTCACAGCCCCTACTGCACCTCCAGAAAAAAAACACGACTCACTTGGAAATGTTTCAAAGTCAAACCGATAATAATGAAAATCAGTGAAAACGGTGTTTATCTGAACTCAATTAAACCACTGATCATTAATTATACTGGTCTTGTCTAGACCGAGCCTTCCTGCAGTTCCTCACAGCTGGGATCAGTCTCCGTCGTCCCTGCTCTGATGTATTGTACTTGCTCAGGTCCAAATTGTCCAGAACCTGCTCTGACATCTGCAGTATGTAGGCCAGAGCTGAGCACTGGATCTCAGAGAAGAAGTGTAATCTGTTCTCTGTCTCCAGGTACTGTTGGATCTCATCATGAACTGACTGGTCCTTCATCTCCGTCAGACAGTGAAAGATGTTGATGCTTCTTTCAGGAGAGATTTCATCACAGTTCATCTTCTTCAGGTTGTTGATGGCTCTCTGGATGGTTTCTGGACTGTTGTCTGTCTGACCCAGCAGACCTCCTAACAGCCTCTGGTTGGACTTCAGAGAGAGGCCATGAAGGAAGCGGACAAACAAGTCCAGGTGACCATTTTTACTGCTGAGGGATTTCTGCATGGCTCCCTGCAGGAAGTCATCCAGGGTTAAAGCAAAATCTTGTTTTCCCAGGAAGTTCTCTAGGACCTGTGTGTTCCTGTTGGTGAAACAGTGGAACATGTAGACTGCAGCCAGAAACTCCTGAACACTCAGATGAACAAAGCAGTAGACTGTTTTCTGGAAGATCACACTCTCTCTTTTGAAGATCTCAGTACAGAGTCCTGAGTTCACCAATGCCTCTGTGACATCCAGACCACACTGGTCCAGGTCTTCTTGGTAGAACATGATGTTTCCTTCCTCCAGCTGTTCAAACGCCAGCCTCCCCAGCTTCAGAAGAACTTCCCTGTTGGTCTCCATCAGCTCCTGTGGACTCGTCTCATGTCCTTCACCGTACTTGTTCCTCTTCCTCTTGGTCTGGACCAGCAGGAAGTGTGAGAACAGGTCCGTCGTGGTCTTGGGCAGCTCTCCTCTCTGGTCTGTGGTCAACATGTGCTCCAGAACTGTTGCACTGATCCAGCAGAAGACTGGGACTTGACACATGATGTGGAGGGTCCTGGACGTCTTGATGTGTGAGATGATCCTTCTGGACAGATCTTCATCACTGGACCTCCTCCTGAAGTACTCCTCCATCTGAGCGCCAGTGAAGCCTCGGACCTCTGTTACCCTGTTGACACATGTAGGAGGGATCTGATTGGCTGCTGCAGGTCTGGAGGTGATCCAGACCAGAGCCGAGGGAAGCAGATTCCCCTGGATGAGGTTTGTCAGCAGCACGTTGACTGATGACCTCTGTGTGACATTAGACACAACCTCCCTGTTGTTGAAGTCCAGTGACAGTCGGCTTTCATCCAGGCCGTCAAAGATGAAGAGAAGTTTACAGACAGCCAGCTGCTCTGCTGTCACCTTCTGTAATGTTGGATGGAAAACATGGAGCAGCCCGAGAAGACTCAACTGCTGATCTCTGATCAGGTTCAGCTCCCTGAACGAAAGCAGAACCAGCAGACTGACATCTTGGTTCTCCGAGCCCTCGGCCCAGTCCAGAGTGAACTTCTGCACCGAGAAGGTTTTTCCAACGCCAGCGACGCCGTTGGTCAGAACCACTCTGATGGGTTTCTGTTGGACAGGTGAGACCGTAGAGACGTCCTCTCTCTGTTGGACAGGTATGTCTTTAAAGATGTCGTTGCACTTGATCGGAGTGTCATGGAGGGTCTTCTTCTTGGACGTTGTCTCCAGCTGTCTCACCTCATGTTGGTTATTAACCTCTTCACTCTGTCCCTCTGTGATGTAGAGCTCAGTGTAGACTTTGCTAAGATGGATTACACTTCCTGTTCCCTCAGTTCCTTCAGTCACTCGTTCACATCTGCTCCTCAGACTGATCTTATGTTGATCTAAAACCTCCTGCAGACCACGATCTGCGGAGAGAGAAGAGACAGAGTCAGACTGAAGACAGAGAGTCTGACAATCTGATTGCAGTATTTAAGAGAGAAAATTAGAAACAGTGAAAGTCATCACTAATAATTGATCATTTACTTTTTAATTTCTCAAATTCTGGGAGCAGAACTGAGAACATCAGAGACACTCAGGATGAGATGTGAAACATCTTTAACAATCTACAACCAAGTCCAGTTGACCTAGATCCAACTTAAGTATGTTAATGTAACGCTGGGTGCTTTGTTATTGTCATCTGAACTGAACATTTGGCTCATGAGCAAATGTTGGCGGCTGGTGCTAAAAAAATTTGGGGGGGCATTAAAGGGACAACGAGGAGTTTCTATTCGGTTATAAAAAAGTCTCACGTTAATGTGGATGAATCTCCGCTACCCACACTTGTTAATGGGCCCATTTTCGATAAATATATCGTTCTGTCTCTATCGTTATTTTGTTATTATTAGTGGTGGCGGAAATGCTGGTCGAGCCGACCAGCGTTTCCTTTGTGGCGAGTTATGAGAATAACGCCGCAGAATCAACGTTTATGGTCGGAACTACGACGGTATGTGAACCTCTTTGAACCTCTGACTTTAATTATTGATGAATGAAAACATGAGTCTGTCTTGCGCCGGTCAAATAAATGTACAGTGCGCGTGGAGGCTCATAAATGTAGTGTGAAAACGCTTCGCTTTTCCAAAACTCCTCGTTGTCCCTTTAAAGATAAATAAGATAAATAAAGAGCTTAGCATAGCTAACTTCACATCCAGCTAGCCAACTGTGAGAAGCCTCGAGTGTAACTCCGTCCACGGTCACTTGCCTGCTGCTGGATTTGTAAGTCAGGTTGCTCCAGTTCAAGCTTTATCCTATTTTTTCCTCCAGTGAACGCCTCGTGAAAGGATTATTTCGTAAAGAAACCGATTTTTCTTTTGCTCCGGCCACCATTGTCTCCTGTCTTGTTGTTGTTGTTGTCTGTCTGCTCCGTGTGCACGCGGACGCGTCTGTAGCTGTTTGAGTGACAGGCATGGCTGCGCTGCCAGGGGTGTGACTTTGATTGACAGGTATCATGAATCAATCCGATTGGATGAAAAAATGACTAAAACGCACCGATTCGCCACGGGCGCAGAGAGCAGTCTATTGTGTGACACCGAGTACGCGTACACGGAGTCCGCGCGGTCATAAATATTGATGTTTGCGTGCACAGGTCTGGCGGACATCCGCTTTGGGTCTGCACTGAGTCTGCCTCGAGTATGCGCTGATGTCCGCGGACACATGTACGCCCGAGTATGTGGGGGCCTTTAGGGGCCGGACATTCAAATAGGCCTAGATTGAAATTAAATTCACCTTTTGCCTAATAATTTGGTTGTTTATATTTTATATTTTTATTTCACTATCATTTCCATTTATACACATCTTTGGTGGACATCATATCATCATTTACATATCATGCTGGAGCTTTACACTGTTGACTTGTATCCTGAAACATGCCCTGTGATTTTCAGCTTAAAGTCCCCCTCCCATGAAAATCGTGTTTTTCGTGCTTTTCACATGTTCCTGTGGCATTTTTCTTATGTTAGAGGACATATCAGCAGAAAAGGAAGTGCAAAACTGCATTTCTGAGTTTTTCTGCCTTCAAATTGCTGTGAACCAATGGCAGACGCAAACTGGCCATTTCAGAGAGACTGGGGTTGACGTGTCACAACCCCAGGGGAGGGCACTAGTGCTACAAGCTCCTGCCCCGCTCTGCATCTGGCTCAGAGGCTTGCCAGCTCGGTGTAGCGGCCTGCAACAGTCTGTATGGGTTCGCCATAGTTTCTCTCCGAGAAAATGTTTTTGTTTTTTTAACAGCGTTTCATCCTCTTTCATCTCTGTCAGTCAGCCCCTAGTTCAGCTGGACTCATCTCTCTCTCTCACACACACACACACACATAATGATGCGGCCGTTGCGAGCGAGCGAGCGTACGTGTGTGTGTGTGTGTGTGTGTGTGTGTGTGTGTGTGTGTGTGTGTGTGTGTGTGTGGCCTCTCTGTCAAAAATGCCAGGGCCTCTTTTTGGTGCCAGTCCGCCACTGACACGGGTAATAAAAGCTAAACACGCTGAATCTGTAATTGTACAATGTCCAGCTGTCAGCGAGCGGGGGGGTGGGGTGGCTGGGCGGTGCAGAGCGGCACAGTCTCCGCCCACCCTCCAGAGGTGCATTGCTAATGAGCTGCTGGTGCTGTACAGAAGGAGAGCCCTGGGAAATGGCACAGGTTTTGTGATTTTGGCTAAAAACTTCATAATCACAATTTAGAGACCAGAGAGAATGTTTTAAAATAACCAAACAGGGTCGTTGGAGGGGGACTTTAAATATGCAAGGAGGCTGACCATCACAGGACAGGTCTGTTCTGATGATACAAGTCATTGGTCCTGACATGTGTTTCTCTTCTATAACACACATTCTGCATCTCGGAGGCGACGGCTTTCCACACATGGGCTTCCTTCGTCTTTCAAACGAGGCAGAGCTCAGTGGGAAACATTTACTCTTTCGTGACCATTGACGAGTAAACTCGTCACAGCGTGCCGAACGTTCAGGACCGTTGACGAGTTAACTCGTCAAAACCGTTTTTTTTTTTTTTTTTACAGATTATGATAGTAGACACTCTCAGGTCCCTGTGTGTGAATATGGTAGTCCTCTAATATGTACAACTGTTTTAAACTACAATCAAAACATAATGGTTTTTATAAACTATGTGATCTTGGTTTTGTCTGAGTGGCCTAATCGGTCTCCTTGAATGCTGCTCTGGGGACAAAGTGTAGCGTGCTGTACGACTGTCGGCTACACCATGTTGCCAACTTGGCGACTTTCTCGCTAAATCTGGCGACTTTCCAAACCCTCTTGTTGACTTTTTTTTGTCAGCGACTAGCAACAAATCGAGCGACACAACAAAGTCTCAGCCAATTAGCTCAATGAGTTAGAAGCTAGTTCTTTGTGTCAGAGGTTGTGACCTCAAACCTCACCTGAGGCTGAATGAACATTGTAATGCCAATGTTCTTGTTGTCTTCCTATTTTGTCTCTTGTTACTCAGAATTGCCTAAATATGTCCAAAATTGCCTGACCCTGACACCTGTTGGTTTCATTTTTTGTATTGATAGACCTACATTTTCAGGTTTAGATGAGTTTGTGTAAGACACAACAGTTACAAAGACATACCTGCCCAGTCCATCACAGAGCTGCTCTGATTGGCTGTCTGCAGTCCACCTCTGGTTCTGGTTCTTTGTTCACACTGGGGACAGGAGGCTTCTCCTGAAGAACCAGACTGGTCCCAGTCTGAGGTGAAGCACTGTCTGCAGAACCAGTGTCCACAGCTGGTGGAGACTGGATCCTCCAGGACGTCCTGACAGAGACCACAGCAGGACAGCTGCTGGTCCACAGAGACACCACTCCTCTTCCTCTCTCTGTGAAGACATGGACACATTTCTGTTTAAACTAGAGTCACCTCCTCCAGGCCGTTTCCTCCTCCTCTCAGACTAGTTAAAGATGATCTGACCCCTGATAATCTATAGTCTCGGAATTTATTCATAGTTTCTCATATTGGTGGACTTCAGATCAGAGCACCAAACATAAACTGCAGCATCCATGATGTTGGAGCCATTTTGCTGGTTTTGTGTTTTGACCACCAGGTGGGGTATTTTGTGTGATGAGCCTCAGGTGTGTGTGGAGGTGGAAAGCAAACAGTTTTCTGACCGTGTTTGAACGTGATAGGCAGTGATTTAAGTGATTTACAGCGATGAACCGATTGAAGTGATTGACCGTGATAAAGGTGATGTATCTTTCACTTACCTGAGAGCAGCAATGCCATGCCTTACCTGGACTGCCTTACTCTCTCTCTCTCTGTCTGGACTGTCAGCCCTTGTTGTGGAATATTTATTTATGTGTGAGAACTACAAGGTGGTCTGTTCAAACAAAATCAGACACCCTGATATAGTTTGAAGACGCCATGCATACCAGCCTAGTGACAACAACTAGGCTACTGTAGATTGGGCTGAGTGAAGAGCATGTTCTAGGTCAAGGACTCAAAGAACTAAACTATAATGTGTCTTATCAGATCACATTCAGACCACAAGAAGCCTGTGCCTCCGTGGCAGATTTTTTCCTTGGATGTTCCCAGGTTTTTGGGCGTCTGTCATATTGTGTCTCTCAATAAACCGCGTTGCTGTTGAATGCTGTCTTGTTAATGTCGTCCCTGAGTCCAAGTGTTAGTAAACTAAGAAAACTACAACACCACCAGCACAGAAACAAAATGCTGGATGATAGTTGCAGGTCTCTTACCTTGTAGCCAGAGGCTCATTACTGGAGGACATCATCTTTGGATGGATTACTGTCTTCAGATCGTGGAGTCTCTCCTGTGTCCATCACTCATCTTCTGTCAGTCTGAGAGTCAAACCAGTAACACTGACGGTTAGCGCATAAATACAGGAAGTAGACCCAGGTCTGACAGAACAGGAAGTAACAAACACAGTAGCTACACAGTTAACTCAACACTGCACCTCACACAACCAACAGATCCTTATCTTCTCCACAGTCCACACAGAGACAACAGAATGATTAGGAAAGAACTCCCCTTGTTCTCCTGCTCTGCTCTCCTGCTCCTGCTCAAACCGCTGTTTGATTTTCGTTTGCACCTGAACTAGAGTGAATACGGTAGGCATGGTCATTGAGCAAAGTGAAGGTCCTAAAAGATACATAAAGCCTAAGTGTTTTTACTAATATTTGTTATTTATGAAGATTGAGGATTTTCCTTGTGTTTAATCATGTGCAGGTTTTATTTTACCATATTGTTCTTGGTATTTAACCCAATTATTGTCACTGCCCTGTCAACACACCCATGTGGGGCCCTTGTGGGTTGGATGTGGGCCAGTGAGTGGGCCCCATCTGGGCTGCCCAGGTGGGTCCCAGTCAGTTTTGTCCGGGGGCTCCATGGTGGCCCCATGTGGGCAAGCCCAGATGGGCTGAAGGTGGGTTTCACATGGGCCCTATCTAAAGCCCACATGGGCAACCCAGGTTTCTCCCACATGGGGCTCACACTAGGTGGGCCCCATGTGGGCTGATTATGGGTCCCAGCTAGGTCTTAGACTGTACCCATAAGGGCAATAACCATTATTTTACAGTTCTTAAATCAAGCTGCAATAATGAAGAGACAAGCAGTACAATTAATTATTTTTTTATTAAAGTAAAATTAAGTAAACATGCTTTTGATGGATGAATCAGTGTTCCAGCAATGTCACAGACAGAAAAACTGAAAAAAAATCTGAAAATAAATTAATGTTAACACTGAACATTTTGGGATGCACTACCTATTAGAGAGGCTGCCAACCGGTAAAGGGACATTTTTAGAATAAAGTGCAGATTTTATACTTTGCACTGAACTATCTAGATTTGGATCATGATCATTCAATAACATTATTAAAAGTATATACACCGGTTTTCTGCAGATGGAAATGGTTTGGAGGTTTATCTAGTTCAAAGTATGTGAAATGAAAGGGTTCAAAGTCCAGATTCTGAAGATGGTCGTCAGCATTCACACCGAGAGAGAAATTAAGGATAGTCATAGTGTTAAACATCTGGTGGTTCTAATAGTGAAAATGTTACAACAACTAATTCATACCAAGTTCTTTTTCTGTGAGGAATTGCGTGGTTCTTTCAGCTACTCCTCAAAGTGTTCCACCTCCTCCAGTGAGCCAAAGGGAAACTGAATGCCGTCAGGTTCTTCAGTTGGAGCAGTTCATCAGCCATCCTCCCAGGGATCAAGCTGGCCATTGCAGTCAGTTGTGTTAGCTGGTGCTTCATGTGTTGAAGTAGTTCCAGGATGTGGAATTCAGCAGCTGAGGGAGTGTGAGAGTGGAAGTTGGTTACTTGTTTATTGCCCAGCATAAACACAACATTATATTAAGAGGAATGATAGATCTGCAGATTGATGAAGTAATGATCACTAAGCTGATGTGGACTTAGGAAAAACAATTGTGGAAACTTACCAGAGCAAGGTATCTGCTCTACTTCTGATCGCCCCACTCTCAAAGATGGCCTGAAGAGTTCAGGAGTGTCTTGAGACCGACTGAGTGGTGTGCCGAGGATGAGGAGGGCTGCAATGATGGCGATGACCGATGAGGAGTTGAAACTGGACGAGACGATGGCCGATGATGAGGAGATGAGACTGGGCGTGGTGATGACCAATTTGAAGATGGAATTTGGTGTCTAAATATGGGGTGTAAAGAAAGGAGAGACATGAAGAACTGGTGGAGTGAAGGCATAATCAACAGAAACAAATAATAGGCTTTATGCACAGCTCCACTACTTCCAGAACTTAAACCAGCTACTTTATTTCCTGTCTTACATTATAGGACAAACTGATTAATCCAGGTGTGTCTGACTCTGACCTCAGTAGTCACAACAATGGTCAGACACACCTGGATTAATCAGATTGTCCAATAATGTAAGACAGGAAATAAAGGAGCCGGTTTAATGCCACGTTCCAGGCAGGCTTTTGAACCCGTAAATCACGACTAACGACTTTGTAGCGTTCTAGGCAACCTGTAACCCGTGCTTTTCCATAAGTTCAGTAAATAGTGGAGCTGTGCATAAAGCCTATTCACTTATTTCATAACAATAACTCAAAACAATCCAGTCATCTTTGATTTACCTTGGAGAAGATGCCCGAGGAGAAGACACTGGTGGTCGTGGAAGAGACCGTGGCCTCTCAGGAAGTGATGACTGGTATGGGGATGGTGCTGGTGGTGCAGGGCACGACGAGGACTGCAGAGAATTAGATTTTGAAGGCTGTGGTGATCGGGCCTGGTTGTTTTGAGGAACCTCTTCCTTTAATCTGTATCACCTGAGCAGTGGCTATTAACACAAAAGAAAATATACATTAATACCAAAGAAAATGTGTAATATCCACAATAAATTTGACTGCTATTGAATGCCAGTTGGCATTAATAATTTCAATGCAAATGTGCAATTGTTCTGCCTTTTCCAATGGCAATGTTCTTCCAAATCATAAACCACAGACTGATCACATCCCATCAAATATGGAGATCACGTTGAACAATGTTACATACTGTTTCAATCTTTGCAGTAAAGGCATGACCACAAAATATCTACTTTATACTGCTGACTTGAATGATCAGACAGACATCCTGTGATAAATCCTATATTTAACATACCCTTTACAGCACGGCTGACACAGCACATGTGGGAGAAGCAGTTGTGCAGGCGGATGTGCACAAAAACTTTAAAATTAATGCATGTTCTGAACCAAGCATAACTCACTTTTCATAGCATTAAAGCTCATGTTACCGACATTATAATTAAAATTCAGTAAGGTTAAGCAGCCTGTGGCTTCTGAGCTGTGCTAAAATTAACTTTGACACTTCCCGATGAGGGCAGACACACAGTTTGATTCATGGTAACTTAAAGCTAATGTGTACAGGCTACATTAATGATAACAGTTTGTAAGTTATGCTAGTTGGTGCTTGAAAATGTTTGCACTGCTAACACTTTCACAGTCATGCAGTCCGAACAGAAACAGAGCCATATGCCACTGGAACTGGATTTATGATGTGTGTAGTTTGTTGTAACATTTTCAGTTAAGAATCTGTAGCACGTTATGCTAACGCTAACACGCTATGCTAACGCTAACACGCTAACGCTAGCAATGCTAAATCGTCTCTCATTCAAAAGATAACTTTAATGAGAGCCCAAGAATGAAAGAGAAAAACAAACCGAAACTTTCAAGTATTTTTTTTTAAATAAAAGGACTTACTTTGAATGTTTCTCACTCCTCATGAGCCACTGATCCACACCTGCTGCTTGCTGTCCTCCCGATGTCCAACTGCTGCTTGCTTTTTTTTTTTTTTTAACTGCCGCTTGCTCTGCTCGCTGCTGTGACGTCATGCGGACGGTTAAATTTCAAATCGTGGGCGCGTTTGAAATTTTTTTTTTTAAATCGCAGATCTGCTCTGCTTTAGGGTTTTAATATTGAGCATTTTTCTGGGAGAGTTGTTGAAAGTTGTAATTCATAGTGGTTAAGACCACTATTCAATTGCTATGGCATAGCCATCTTAATTGCTCAATATTAAAATTCATATAAAAAGTAGACCTATAGCCCAGTGGCTGTTGTTTAAATATAGCTAGCATATGTCTGACAATAAATAAATATTTATTTGAATTTTGAAATGATGCCCAGCTGGAGCCCACTTATTACCCATGATTAGTTTAGCCCATCTACTGCCCATATGGGTTGCCCATGTGGGTCCCAACAACAAAGCCCACTCTGAGCCCATGCCCAGCTAAAGCCCAACTTGCCCAAGTGAGGCCCACGTGGGCCCCAACTGGACGTGTTTGCAGGGTGTTTGGTGAAATGTCACAATAAAACATTATATTCGCTCTGTAGGGGAGCCTGCTGTCTCTGCTTCTCATGTTTTTAGGGGGCTTTAAAAGGGTAGGGTTTTATTTTATCTTATTATTATTATTTTATTTTTTTTGTAGGTTGTTAACAGTTGCTGTGATCGTTAACTCCAAATATCATCTGCTATGATGCATGAAAGTCAGAAATATTATACCTTAAAGCAGCGGTCCCCAACCTTTTTATCTCCGCGGACCGGTCACCGGTGGAAAATTTTACCGCGGCCCGGGGGGGTGGGGGTGGGGGGGGGGGGGGGGGGGTGGTGGCGGTCGTTCTCTTCGGGGGCGGGGGGTAGCGTACGTTCTCCTGTTTACATTACATGTAGGCCTACTGTATAAACAGGACTACACGTTCACATAGCCAGTTTTCTCTTACGTTTACGTTCTTTGTTACAACTCACCATAATATAGTACCGTCTGTCATCTCGGGTCCTGTCTACTCTGTCATCTCGTTTTGCTGCTGAAACTGCAGAAAACTCCGTTTCACAAACATAATATGTTTGTAATGGAAGCAGGTTTTCCGTGCTTTTGTGGCGATCTCAGGATATTCTGCTTAAATCCAGAACGCAGGGAGAGAAGTTTTCTGTGAAGTGATGAAGCGGCAGAGAGCCGGCCGGGTCCCGCACACACATTGCGTTGGAGCATGTGAATCACCTGTTGCAATGAACCCGTCATTTAAACAGCACCCTTCCTTTTTTTTTAGAACAGCTTTCTTCTTGTTGGAAGGCGTCGGGTCTTCTGTCGTCTCATTATTGAGTTTTTCCCGGCCCGGCGACGTGTGTTTTTCACTCTTTTACGTTTGTGCCTGCCTGTCAATTGCCTGTCATTTGCCTGTCAATTGCGCAGCACTGGGAAGATGCACAAACGGAAGTGGCAACATTTTCAAAATAAAACGACCGGAAGTGTGCAACAGATGAAACAAACGATTTTTTTTTTTTTTTTTTCATTTTCATTTCATCTTTCTGCGGCCCGGTACCAAATGATCCACGGACCGGTACCGGTCCGCGGCCCGGTGGTTGGGGACCACTGCCTTAAAGGATAATTCCGGTCATTTTCTAAGTAACGCTCTACAGCTCTAGGTCCCCGAATGTGACCAAAGGAAAAGACCTGAGAAATGACATATGGAAATGTATGTATTTATCAATATGTCAGCTACACAAAACTGTTGATGACCTTTTATTCTTCAGCCTATTGAGGCGAGAATTAGGAATGTGTAAGTCTTGACAGATATCAGCCCAAAAACCACTAACAGCATGGACGCTGTGCTCTGTCACAATGGCCCCAGGTCCCACAAGTTTGTCTGTGCATGATATAATTTGATGATAACTTTACAAGCCTTAAAAAAAAAAAAAAAAGTTGATGACCCTACTGTTTTGTCGCATTTCATGTTCTGTATGTCACCTAACATAATAAATTGGGGCAGGGGGTTTACTTGTTTTGCTCCTTATCACAATTTATCACATGTCACCAAGACCTCACAGGCAGGTGTCCACAGTTCCAGGTACATTTAAATGCAATAATCACAACAAACACCATGTAATGCAACTAATGGAATCAAAACATGAATTTATATCTAAATCACATCTGACATCAGACCAAAGGCGGTTGATTGGTTGGCAAACTCAGCCTGACTGAATTAACACAGCTGAAACTGTGATGCAAACTAACGGGGAAAAAAACAAACATCTCTCATCTCAGAAAATAAAAATAAAAAAGGGACAGAGAGAGAGAGATCAAATGGGTACCAGAGATAGATCAAGTTTTATAAGAATATGCAGAGTCAATGATGAACACTTATAAAGGAATTGACATGACGTAAGGTCAAAGGTTTATGTAGAATATGAAGATAAGGATGAACTAACATATGAGGTGGTCAAAATCATAGTAACATATAGCCTAGATGTTTTGACTTGGTTTTGATCATAAAGTCAAAATCCAAGAAACTAAGGTAGTCTATAATATTTCCAACTTTCATGCATCATAGGAGATGATATTTGGAGTTAACGACCACAACAACAACTAATAACAAAAAATAAAATAAAATAAAATAAAAGCTATACCCCTTTAAAGTCTCCTAAAAACGTGAGAAACAAAGACAGAAGACTCCCCTACAGAGCAGTGTTTTTTTCTTCTTCACCAAACAGTGACAATAATTGGGTTCAATGCCATTAAGGAGAAGATAAGAGTAAACAATCACTTGTATTTGTCTGAGAAATAATTGGTAAAATAAAAATTGCACCTCATTAAACATAAGGAAAATACTCAATCTTCATAAATAACAAATATCAGTAAAAACACTTAGGCTTTATGTATCTTTTAGGACCTTCATTTTGCGCAAGGATCGTGCCTACCGTATTCACTCTAGTTCGGGCGCAACGAAAATCAAACAGCGGCTCACTTCACCGCTATCAAGTAAAGACTTAGGCTATGTTGCATTTCCATGTTTTTCCATATTCCAGTTTGTAAACTGTTTACAATATCTATTGCATGTCTGGCCGGTCCTGAGGCATGTAGCCTTCTACGGAGGCTCATCAGATCCAGGCTTTGTGTTATGTTCCAGCTGAACTAAACCTCAAGCCCCGGTCAGAGTTAACACGGGCAGGCTACTATGACAACATTGAAACACAGCATTTAAATTTTGTTTTACATACAGTACATGAACTGTTTGTGAACCAGAAATGAATAAAATCGCAATACAACAAACAAGCAATTGCTATATGAACAAGGTGTGTGTGTGTGTCTGTACAACACAGCAGTGACATGTCATCAGTGCTTTGTGCAAAGGAATTTCGCACATTTCGTGCAGGTCATGTCACTCGTGTGCTGTGTAGATGTAGCGCGCGCGCACACACACACACACACACACACACACACACACACACACACACACACACACACACACACACACACACACACACACACACACACACACACACACACTTCCACTTGTTAAGTCCAAATGTTCTTGTTCCTACAAATCTTATGTCAGAATAATGTTATAGGCTCTATCTATCTTATGTGGCAGCATGTTATGTTGACTGTGGCCACTAGAGGTCAGGAGTGCACAGTTTTAAAGTGATTGTAGTTTACTGTATGAATCTACCGGAGCAATGCTCAATCCAAACAATTATCTATTGAGACTGAAACTAGTGGATGTTATAGTCAGTTAGCTGTGTATCCACTGTAAAACCTCTCACACTGTTTGAGGTTTTGGGTTACTCAATATCTAAGTGTGTTTGGGTTACTCAATAATTGAGTTTTATTTTAGAAGTATGTTTTCACAGGGCAGAATTTATGGTCCACTGCAGAATTTTTGGCAAGGCTACAACAGCAATCAGTTCTATAATCTGGGGTTTCCCTGGTCCTCCCCTGGTCAACTGAGTGCTGCATCACTGCATCACTGAGTTTGAGTTGCCTGCGTCTTGAGAACTGCATGTGGATGAACAAGGGGGGGAAATCACATTTTTAATTCTATAAAAACATTTTTGTCAGAACTTTCTCACTTCAAAGCGCAATACAGTCATAAAAATGTATCTGTCTGCACCTTTATTGATCTGCAGTAATACTATAAACAGCTTCCATTGTCCATTGTCCATTGCATTGATTTAGCCTGTGTATTTTTGGAGTGATAATAAGAGTTGCGCCTTACAACTGCACCCTTTTTTCTGAGGTGTTTATAACATTAGAACAGGATCATTTCCTCCTTCAAGTAAGACTCCATCAGGCCTAGCCCGTGAGCACAAAGACATCACCACCAGGAACAAAGAAACAACCAAATGAGTCTTAAACCAGTGTAGTTAGGGCCACGGGCCATCACACCGGGCACTGGTCCCGTGCGATGGCCCGGG